>NC_029789.2:119502589-119521649 GCF_000816755.2 Arachis ipaensis | reverse complement strand
TAAATGTCATATATTAGTATTAATTTTTATATAATATAAATAGATGTCGCTTGTCTAAATGCTTAGTTAAGCAATAATATGACTTTACCTAATTCTATAAATAAACTTGATCAATACTCATGTTTAGTAGTAATTTTTATTATGAAGTGTAACTTGTTCCTGTCTAAGAAAATTTTACAATGTATGCACATAGACACAGCTCAAAAGTATGAGCCTTCCTTTGAATATGCCATGTGCCGTAGTATATACTTTGCTGACCCTCCTTTGGCAGATCAAGGTGAAAAGTCACAAGGCTTAGGTCCTTTACTGTATCCATAAAAAACAAAAGAAAAAAATGAGTCACAAACACTATATTCTGATTTTGTTGTGTAGTACCTTAGTTTTTCCCTCAAATTTTAAGGGACACTTGCATCACTAACATTTTCTTAATTATTACTCTCAAGAAGATAAGATTACAGGTGAAGAAACAAAATAGATATATAATCTTATAATCAGGGCTAGAGCTTAGTTTTGACCATGGGAGTTATGGTCCTCCTAAAGTTTAAAAAAAAAATAGTAATATTATTACAAAAACATAAATATAGTTCAATTTGTTTAGGTCTCACTTTTATATTAGGCTTATGGGATCAATGGTAGCACTTTCTTCCATTTCTGTTTACCAAAGAATCTCTCTCTCACTCTACAATCAAAATATAACATTTTTTAATTCAATTCTATTGGTTTCTTTGTTTCCAAGTTACCACTTTTACTTTCACGCCTTGAATCTAATGAACAAAGTTAAAAAGCTATACAGCAACATCTGAAGACTCAGAAGGACTTCATTTCAAAAAGCAGTCTAATTTCTTCTTTCATAAGGGTAGATGAATTGAATAGCCTCCATGCTACACATTTGAATGATTTGATAAAATAAATGGATTCAGCTTTCTATTCCAAATGGCTCACGAACTTTTCTTTGATAATATGGCAATATTACAAGTTTCCAGAAATCTAAGCTAACTATAGCTATATTTTTAATTAGTTTAATTTTCTAATATCTATGTTTGGATCAGCTTTAATTTCCTTCAAAACTATTTATTAAAAAAAGCATAATGGAGTGTAATTAAGATATGAAAAAGGAGTTTTTGCATTGGTTAGTGGTTTTAATTTTGCCCTGCTGAATTTAACAAGTGATTGAGTTCATTAAGATATTAGTTTCTGTAAATTGAAGCCTTTGACAAACTAGCTGTTTATATATGTATTGCATGCATCAACGAAATCAGAAGAAGAATTAAGAATAAGAGATTAAGCTTAGCTTGGAGTTGTTCTTAATTCATAAAAGTCAATAATAAATGATATCAAAATGTCTAGTGCTGCGAGGAGCATACATCTTAGAAAAAGTAATCACCTATGAAATTCTTGACTTTCCATTTGTCATGCTTTGTACAAAGTAGAGATGACAATCATCTCTTAAATTACAACTAAGAAGTATATACAGAATTCACAAAT
Source organism: Arachis ipaensis (assembly GCF_000816755.2). Classification (NCBI taxonomy): domain Eukaryota; kingdom Viridiplantae; phylum Streptophyta; class Magnoliopsida; order Fabales; family Fabaceae; genus Arachis; species Arachis ipaensis. Next base: position 119,520,164 of record NC_029789.2, on the reverse strand, counting down.
TTATAAAACGAAAAAATGTCAAAGAATAAAAGCAATCCATAACACTAATAATTTGATGGGTTCCAGGAACAATTACAGTGAACATTTAACGAAAATTTGCAATAAGGATATAATCACATATCTCATTCGACTCGACATATAGATAGTCTCTTTTGTTTTGTGTTATTTTTTATATTTTTATTTTGATAATTTGCAATATCTCAAGTAATAGTGTAATACCAATGTGATTGTACTGATATAAACAGTCCAACGTTCACACAGCGTCATAACTCAAAACCCAGCCCAATCAACCAATCACAAAGTAATTTACAACTTACTCTATTCTTACCAGAATAGAGAGAATTGAGAAAACTATTTCAAACAACACCAATCAAAATGCATATCAAATCTAGTAATTTAAACTTAATCAAGGTCCTTCGAAGTCCAGAGTAATAAAACGTATTTACTATTCTAACCACTGAATCTCTCCTTCAATACCACCTTTCCCAACAAATCTGAAAACATGACAAAAATATTACTTAGAAGAGATACATAATATATTGACTTTCATGTAACAATTCAAATTAGTTGACATGAAATATGGCCTAGGCAATTTCAATGCATCCAACTGAGTAAGTGGATCCTCCTAAAAAGACCAGGTCAGTTACCCGAAAGAAACAAAGATACAAATAATAAGAAGCTGTATTACATTGCATAATATGATTATTGAAGATGAAAGAGACATTTATACAAAAAATTTTGCTCAAAATTTAGAATATGACAATATGAAAATGACTTATCAAAATCAGGAATAAGAATATTTTGCACCATAATGTCAATTTCTTCAAAGAAATGTCCTCGACAATTTCTCTTTCCGCGACTGGTGCAAAAGTAGTGCAGTGGAAAATTTTCATTATCAGTTTATATTATCACTAGTGATGCCATAGTTCCGATGACATTATTCACCAAACACATTTTATTCTTTCAGGTGTTGGGTCGCTAGCTTATATTATCACATAGTGTAGGTGCTGACATGATATTCAAGAAACTCAAGCTATACACGTGGCACGGCTCAGAAACGCTTGAGTAATAACAATGTGCTGCCATCATTAGGTACAAATAAAAATTGCCTTCAACATGTTATATAGGATTGAATAATTTTCTTGTTCCTGTGAAGGTATCCATCAAGATTCTTCCAAAGCAAGAAAACCTTCTTTGCTTAGAAGGATTGTTAAACGCTTTTTACGGTAACAGTGCATATTTAACTTTGCGTCAATCATTAACTTGAGGGAGAAATTTCAGAAAGAAAAAGTCTACAGGACTAATATCTATTCTTAATATATAAAAGTAGGTACATAGGTTTGCCCACATTACTTCTAAGTTATTTCTCTTCTTCTACTAACGCCATGTCAGCATTATCGCTTATTTGGCAAAATTTTAGAATCCACCACTCAAATATTGCCAACTCAACTTTTATTTTTCAAATAAATAAAACACAAAAAACAACTTTTTTTTATACTTCTTGAAACTCTCTTCCTCTTGGCACCTCTTCCGTACGAAGATCTTATTTCCTCCTTCCTCTTCCAGTCCCATGATCCATTGTTTTTCTCTCAAAACAATTTGTCTATCGCGATGTCCATCTCCGGCGGAACCGCATTGCATAAATTGCAGAAACATGGCAAATTCCATTCCTCCTGTTGCAGTTTCCCTGCCGGAGCTCGATTTTGGGTCTCAGACCAACGTCACCATTGGTGTCGCCAACGTAGAAAATTTGTCTCACGTATCTTCCTAAAAATTTTCAACTTTGCCGTTTACTCTTCTCATTCTTTTTGTTCAATATTATTTTCAATAATCCTATTTATTCATTGATAATCTGAAATTGAAAACTCAAGAGAGTATTAGAATCAAATTCATCATTTTACAACCATGATTTTATTCATATTTTACACCATTTGGCATGAAGTGCATATAACTAATTCCCTCTCAAATCAAGCTTTCACAGCTTTTTCTTTTTTCCAAAAAAAAAAACAAAAAAAATAAATTTTAAAGTAGAATGGAGTAATCATACCAACCTGCAGCTAAAATTGGAAACCACCACATAAAAATATATCTCATTTGAGAATTATAAAGTGATATTGATTTTTTTGTTCAATTATTTTTAAATTTTTAACATAGTACAATAATCCTATCAATACAGCAAAAAAGAAAACACTTCTATAGTGCTAGATTTTTAGTAATTTTGTAATGTTACTGTTAAATTAAAAAGATATTTTTTTAAGCTAGAGAGAGTATTTGACTAGCTCTGTTGAATATTGACATTTTTTTAATCAATTGTGGAACTTCGGAAGACTAACTACTCCATTTATTTGTCCTATTTTGGTCTTTCTTTTTTGCTTTGTCATTTTTAGTACATATCAAGCAAAAGTAATAAAAATGATCCCAAGCTTCTATTTTTAATATATAAAAGTAGATGGATAGATTTACTCATATTATTTTTAAAACATCTTTCTCTTTTTACTAATGTCATGTCAACAACATTGCTTACTTAGCAAAATTTTAGAATCAATTACTCAATTTTTTTCAAATCAACTATTATTTTCAAATCAGCAAAAAAAATAAAATATACAAAAAATAATACAATAATACCAACGACAATAATTAGAAATTAAGAGTGTCTAACCAAATTTGTAACTTACAAAGACATTAAATCCATATCCCTATATTTATTATATCTTACCGTTATAAACAAGACAATAAATTTATAACCCCAATAATTAATTCATTAATTTCTATAAATAACTAATTCAATGTAATAAACATTCATATTACAAATGTCATAATAATATTATTAATCATAATAAATTTTACGTTACAAATATTCAAATTTCATACTATTTGAACTATTTATATAAGTCTCTTATCACTATTCCTTCAAATAACATCAAATTTAGCACAAAAAATTTATGTCCGAACTACACAACATCTCAAACTTACTCAATGGAGATAACTATATGTTGAATGTGAAAAGTGTAAGAAGAAAGCATATGAAAAAAGAGATAACTACGTTTATAGCACATGTAATCAAACACCATAATATCCAACAATATGGTAACTCTTTATGCTTTTCATAATCCCATCTATCAAATTATTAGTTACTAACCCAATACTTACTTCAGGTTCAAAATTCAATTAAAGGTTTCTGATCAAAGTGGTACAACAACTTTTGTACTATTTGATGGCGAAACAAAAAAATTGTTAGGTACAACTGTTTCAAATCTAATGACACTCTAGAAAAGTAATGACCTTGAAACACTACCCCAATTGAAAAATTTTTGCAACCTCACTTATATTTGAAGTCAATATAAGTAATATTAAAAAATCACTTATTTTAGACATCATTTTTATTTATAATTTAAATTATTCATTGATTATAGGAACCAACTTCGCCAACACTAATATCATCAGACGAAGATCACATACCCATCAAGAGATTAAGGAGAAAGAAAACCATACAAATTCAAGACACATCTTCGAAAGAAGAATATACTTGCAAAGATAGAACAAACAACACAATAAAAAGTGCATATAACTCAACAATTTATAAAGAACATGTCTGAACCTACCACAGAAAGAAGAAAGTAACAACTCTAACAACAACCAATAAATAAAAAAGAGGATGAGCGCAACATAAGAAGACTAAGTTCATCAACTAAATCAAATGCAAAAATCAAACCACCAAATAAAAATGTTATTTTGTACATACAACTCTAATATTCAAATCTTTTATACTACAAATTATTTTAAATAAAAATTTTTAAATTTAAATTTAGATATACTATCATTAATTTACCGCTCCGCGCATCGCGCGGATCTCATTCTAGTTTTTATTAAAATTTGGTCAGCATTTAATCATTAAAAAGAAAATAATTAATCTTACACTATTAAATGTCATCTCACAACATTAAAAATATTGATGATGGGTAATTGAAGGATATACATCACAAATTCTACTTACCCTAACATTTCTCTTGAGCAAATTTCTGGTCAGAGGTGTTGTCTTTTCTTAATTAAATGGGAGAAAGGCCTCAAGTAGACAATTATACAATGAATCGGATGAGAAACGCCCTCGAGTCATCACAAATCAAAACATCATAACGGAAGGTAAATCAAAATAAATATGAGTTATGCATATTTTTATCAAATTCTAGTTGGTTCCATTTCTAGATTTTGAAAACGAAACCTATTTTTTGTTGTGAGTACCAGTTCTCAAACATGCATTAAAGATTTTATTTTGGAACGAACAAAAAAAGAAAAATTCAAAATATAAAGTAAGTGTAAATATAAATCACTTGAAATTGAAATTATAAAAAACAAAGTAAATGATTTTAAATTAAAAAAAAACTATAAAATATCTCCAACACAGTAGAAGGACTTGAATTCAAAAGGCAATACAGAAATTTAAAAGAACAAAAAAAAGACTTTGCAAAAAAAAAGTAAATTTGAAGAAAAGAAAAATTATAAGAAATTTAAAAAAAATGTAAAGACATAGAAGAAATTCTACCGTCAAAAAAGTTTTTAGTAGACACAATAAGTAATCGGAGAGGTGAAAATGCGAGAGTGTAGACCAATTCAGTCAACTTTGTGCTTCCAAATGTCATCTCTAAACAACACAAAGTAACTGTTCCGCTAAATGCAGACACAAGGAATTGCCACTTTTGCGCAACTTGTCTTTGATTTCAATTATGTCGATCTGTTGACTTCAGCCTTTGTGTCCATAATTTTCTCAATTATCTCTATAATTTTTTACAATTTGTCGTCCATAAAATAAAAATTAAAAATAAAATATTAAAATTTACGGAATTTTCTGTTATTTTAGAAACTTATAATATTTTATTGTTAGCATCGTATTGCCAACAAAGGATGAGTTGAGATATTTTTTTCTTTTAAAATAGATAAAAATACCGTCAATTTTAATATTTATTAAAAAAATAGGAGATTTGATATCCGTTTCTCCTCCTCTATGTGTCGTCCCTTCTCCTCCTCTATTCTTCTCCTTCTTCTACTAAATTTTTATTCAGTCTTTTGCTTCTCTCTTATTTTTTTTCACTTAAATATGTGTGTGTGAGAGTGAGAAGAAAAGTGTGATGGTTAATTTTATTAAATTGATGGAGATAAAAATAGGATTGGAATCAGAGAGATGAATGAGTAGGATTAGTGAGATAGGGGTAAAATAGTTAAAAAAATAATTTTAACGTTGAGGACTATTTTAAATTAAAAAAAATTAGAACAATTTTGATTTTGACATTAAATCTTAGGTACTAAAATATTACTTATCCCAATATAATATATAATCACCAATTAAATTCAAGTAAATTTAAAATATGTAACCTGGTGGCAATGATGATGACAGTTTAACATTCTTCTATTTTATTTGTTTGCTTCTTTACTGGATTAAACCATTGATCATTTTCCAATTCCAACTATATATGATTTACGAGCGAAGGTGTATAAGGGTTTGATTTTGATGATAAATTTAAAAGAGAAGAAAAAATGAAAAAAAAGTAAAAAGGTATTAATGTCTGCTTAAAACATAAATTTAATAATCTCTTTAATTATTTTTTAAACAAATTATTTTTTCATAATTCTTATAAAACATAAAGAAAAAACAAAATAGAAAAACAAAAAAAAATAAAAAATTTCAGCCACTCAAAATAAAAATGACAGGAAATAAACCTCCCATAGCCATGTTAATATGGAGCGGCAAGAGAGCAGCTTTGAGTATAAACAGAGCCGTAAAGAGGCAAAAGCAGAAGGTTGGAGCTTCCTATATGCTAAAGGGGCAATGGTCTCTCCTAAATTAAAATTTTTATGCATAAAATTCTTTTAATTTTAATATTTGTCCCATAATTTTTTCCTCTTCTAAAAAATTATGTTTTGTATATTGCCCCCTCAAAAAAATATCCTAACTCCATTCTTAGGAATGAGCACGGAAGAGGCAGGCATAGACAAGCGGCATCATCGAAATAGCAAGGTAGAAGCAAGTACAGACGGCACAGTGTAGTAGCACTGGAGAGGTAACAATAGTATAGACATGCGTAGGCAAACCATCACCACACCGTGATGTTTTAACATCTTTAGTAATTTTTACATCTCTTTTTAGTAGTCTTTTTATATTTAAATTAAAAGTTTTTATATTTCAATTAAAGTCTTCATAACTAATTTATATATGAATTAGTAATTTGATGGTTTATTTTATAGATTAATGTATTGATATTTTTTTAAGAATTGAATTTTGTTCTTATTCTTAATGATTAAAAGTATTGAAAATTATTATAACGCTGTCTTATATTTTTTTATTATTTTCAAAAATTTAATATCGAAATTAGCTTAAAACTCATTTTTATAATTTTTCAAATTGATTAGGGATAACTTTTGAAAGGTTTTACCATTTTAGATCAGAATTGTGCTTAACTTCTTTTTTTTTTTTTAATTAATTGACTAAGGAATTCGCGATTAAATAAAATAAAGAGAAATTGAATTGTCAAGGGATTGGGGTTTAATTATATTTATATATGATTTGTCGTAAAAATATCTTGCATGAATCAAAGTAAATAAACATGAACATTTCTTTTCTTAAAATTAAACATCTCCGAAACCTTAACATCTCCATTCATTGTTTATTTCTCTAATCATTTATAAGCATCCATTCACACTATACATTATTACTGTTATTATTTCAAGATCTCATCCACCACAAAGGTTTGTTGATCTAATTAGAGGTTTAATTAAAAGTTACTTGCTCAATCTTTTAATTCTTGTGGGAACGATATCCACTCATCGTGATATTATTTGGAGCGATTTGATACATTTGTCAATTTAGTCCATCAAATTTTTGGCATATCACACCACAACAGCAAAATAAAAGTAGATATAGGCAATATGGTATCAACACTGGAGAGGCTAAACCAAACATACTTTTCTAGTAAGTCTCTATTTTAAGTTATTTCTTAAATTAGTCCTTGAAATTGCACTCATGGCTTAATTTAGCCCTCAAAATTTTAATTTGGTTGCCAATTTTATATCTGTAACTCACGTTAGTCCCTGATCTTTTTTCCGTCAATAAAACGTAATGACGTACTGAGATAGATTGATAACTGCTATAATAAACTTCTTAACGACTATCTAACGTGGCAATTGAAACTTTTTACCACAATTTACTCCTTAAAAAAACTTTAAACACTTTAAGTGAAATTAGTATTAGGGTTTAAATGCTTTGAGGGAACAAATTAAGGTAAAAAGTTTCAATTTTCACTTTAGATAGCCATTAGGAAGTCTAGTAGGATAGCCGTCAGTCTATTTTAGCACGTCATTAACGGTTTTGTGATAAAAACAAGTATATGTTTAGAGATGGGTTGGGTTCACATCATTAACGTCAGTCTATCTTAGCCAGCAAGAATATGCTCCTATAATTGGGTTTTGTGATGGGTTGGTCAAGCAAATTAGTGAGGAAGAGACAGTAAGGTTAGAGATGATAACATCGCTTGAGGAAATACGACAGACAGTCTGGGACTGTGAATCCAGTAGGGCACCAGGTTGTGACGGATATAACATGAACTTCATAAAGAAATATTGGGGTGAGATTGGCCAGGAGTTTACAGAAGCGGTGATGGGTTTTTTCCAAAATGCGAGGTTACCAACGGACGCTAATATAACATGGGTGGCGCTAGTTCCAAAATTTGTGGGAGTTAAGGAAATAAAAGACTTTCGACCGATTAATATGGTTGGTTGTGTGTATAAGGTGATATAAAAAATTTGGTGAGAAGAATGCGGGTAGTGATGCCAGGTTTAATGGGAGAGACTCAGTCTGCGTTTGTACAGGGCTGCAAAATACATGATGGTGCGTCTATTGCTTGTGAGACGGTCCAATGGCTGAAGTTGTGCAAGAAAAGGCGGCAATTATTAAGTTAGACTTTCAGAAAGCGTACGACAGGGTGAGATGGAGCTTTGTGGATATCGTGTTACAGAAGATGGGCTTTGGTCTTAGATGGAGGACATGGATAAAGGAATGTGTAATTACAGCGTCTATGTCGGTGTTGATTAATAGGTCACCATCCAAGCCGTTCATAATGGAGAGAGGTCTTAGACAAGGAGACCCTCTCTCACCCTTTCTGTTTGTTCTTGTCGTTGACGTCTTGCATAGGATAGTGGGTGAGGCAGTGAGGAATGGACGCATCTCTCCACTGCTGATTGGAAGGGACAACATAGAGTTCTCGCATCTCCAGTTTGCAGATGATACAATTTTATTTTGCCTTCAGGAAACAGAGACAGTCATGAATTATAAGAAGCTTCTGTGTTGTTTTGAGTTGATGTCTGATTTGAGTATTAACTTTGATAAGTCAAATTTGATTTTGGTTGACTGTGAGCATGATTGGGTGACGGATATGTGTGGTTTGTTGGGATGTGCGAAAGTTGCTTTACCTGTCAGATACTTAGGTATTCCTCTAGGGGTGAACCCTCGGTTGGCGAAGACCTGGAAACCAATCATAGATAAGGCGGAAGATAAGCTTAGCTTATGGAAAGCGAAGTCCCTCAACAAGGCTGGCAAGCTAGTTCTCATAAAATCTGTTCTTAATAACTTGCCGGTTTACTACCTTAGCTTGTATAAGATGCCAAAGTCGGTAGCAGAAAAACTTATTGGGCTACAGAAGAGGTTCTTGTAGAGTAAAGAAGATGGAAACAACGGTATACCACTAGTGAAATGGGAGATGGTGCAAGCTCCGAAAAAACTAGGGGCTTGGGGGTGGGGGATGCGTTGATCAGAAATGCATTGCTTCTGTTCAAGTGGTGGTAGCGCTTTTCGAAGGAGGACTGCCCGTTGTGGAAGAAGGTTGTATGTTCTTGTTATCAGTTGAACCCGAATGTAATGTTATCAAAATAGCTATTACGGACAAGAGGTAGTCCGTGGAAAGATATCTGCCAGCTTAATATTCAGAATCAACAGGTGAGAGATGAGATTATCAGTGGTCTGTCTTTGGAGGTGGAAAATGGTAGACTTGTTCGGTTATGGGAGGATGATTGGTTACAAAGTGACAGTTTGAAAGTAAGTTTTTCAAGGCTCTTCTCTGTTTCAAACCAACAAGGATCTGTTATAGGGGTTTGTGATTTCTGGGATGGATTAGAATGGGTATGGAACTTCCAGTGGAGGAGAGATTTATTCCAATGAGAGTTAGAGCTTCTCAATCAACTCCATGACCGGTTAAGGCTAGTTAGATTATCGACTAGTCGAGAGGATACAATTATATGGAAATTTGACAGAACATGTGTTTTTTCTACTAACAATTTTGTGCAGGTATTGCAGAAAGAGACTATCTCGGAGGACATCACAAGTTATAGCTTCACTAGCACCATATGGAGAGGGTTGGTTCCTCCAAGAGTGCAACTTTTTGCATGGTTTGTTTTAGTAGGAAGAGTTAATACGAAAGAAAGATTGAGTAGGCTAGAGATTATTCATCAAAATGATAATATTTGCGTGTTGTGCAAAAAGGATGTAGAATTCGTGCATCACCTTTTTCTTGGCTATGAGTTTACGTGGCAAGTGTGGTGCGCTTGGTTGAGGTATGCTAATAGAGCTTGGGTTATTCCGGAGACTGTTAAAGAGCTTTTTGAGAGTTGGATTAGAGTATCTGATCGTAGTTCTGAGCATAAGAAGTGGTTGGTAGGTTTCTTCGCGATTATTTAGAACATTTGACTGGAAAGAAATAGCAAAGCTTTCCAGAAATTAAAGACGGCGGGTGTTGTTGGAATTATAAATAGGTCGTTCTTGAGCTACAAAGAATGGTGTGGAGTTTATCCGTTTGGTTGTTGATAGCTATGTCGGAGATGACAACGGATTATACCTTTTTATGTGATCATTGTCTTGTGTTTTGAGTTGTTTTTGTACTTTTTTTATGTTCCACATTATTGTGTTGAGCTTTCTTTGTTAAAAAAAAAAAACAAGTATAGAAACTAATGTGAGTTTTGATTGCTAAGTTAAGAGAATAAATTGAGTAAATCAAAATTTTAGGACCCAGATTGAGGCGCGATTTCTAATATGAGAAAGTCTATGGGGCCAACAGTTTTATTAAAATATGACCAGTACTTAACTAGCAAAAAGAAAGTAAGCAATTCTATATCATTAGATATAATTTCACACCATTAAAAACACTAATAATAACTAATTAATGGCTACAAATTACAAAACTTGTTTGCCCCTAGCACCCCTCTTCTAAAATTGTTTCTTTCAAAAAAATATTTTCTATAAGAATGTTTTAAAGAATTTGATTTATGAAAAAATTTAAATGTATAATATTATTTTTTTTAGGGATAAGTACGATTTTGGTCCCTAACGTTGAGGGTCAGAATCGAAATCGTCCCTCTTCTAATTTTTTATTTAAAATCATCATTAACGTTTTTTTCGTATTAAAATCGTCCTTTTAATTTTTTTTGGACAAAAATACCCTCACCACTACCAACACAATTACCTCCTCCACTACCACCACCACCACCACCACCACAACCACAACCACCACCAACACCAACACCTACACCAACCCCAACCCCAACACCAAAACTACAACCACCACCACCACCAACAACAATAACACAAACACCAATACCAACACCAAGAATACTAAACAACAGCAACAACACCAAAAAACACAACACCAAACCAAGAAACAGAAAACAAGAAAGCAGAAGCAAGAAAGCAAGAAACAGAAAGCAAAAAAGGATGAGGCAGAGGCGGTGAGGCGGAGGCAGCAAGGCTGAGGCGGCGGCGGCGAGGCTGAGGTGGCAGGAAACAGAAAGCAAGAAAGGCTGAGGCGGAGGTAGGAATAAATTAAAAATTTTATTAGAAAGGACGATTTTAAAATGAAATGCAACATTAAGAATGATTTTAAGTCGAAAATTATATCTAGGACGGTTTTGATTCTGGCTCAGGGACCAAAATCGTACTTATCCCTTTTTTTTATGTACATTAATATTAAAAAATTAAAATAATTCTTAACGGTCAATATTGTGAATCAAAATCTCGCTTTGTTGTTACAAGAGTAAACGACATGTCCTTCTCTTTCCATGGCATTTCCCACCAATAACTTATAACCGCTACCTCATAATCATCATCATCAATTCATCATCAATCATCTCCCTCTGACCCTCCATCCAACAAGAAAAGAACCCAAACCACTCACCGGCAAGCAAATGTCGCCGGAAACCCCAACTACGCCGCCACAGCATCACTAAATCCCCACACCCGCCACCACCAGACACAATGCACCGCTCTAAACCAACCTCCAACTCCAACACCCCACTGAAGCACAGGGTGCTGACATGCCTCACCAAGCTCTCCGACCGCGACACCCACTCCCTTGCCGTTACCGAGCTCCACGCCATCGTCCGTACGCTCGACCAACGCACCCTCCCTCTCTTCCTCTCCTGCATTCTTCACACAACCGACCCCACCGACACCACTCCACTCCGCAAGCAGTGCCTCCGACTCCTCACCACTCTCTCCGAATCCCACGGAAACGCCCTCTCCCCTTACCTCCCCAAGATTTTAACCAACCTCGTCCGCCGTTTCCGCGACCCGGACTCCTCCGTCAGAACTGCCTGTACGGATTCCGTTAGGTCCCTCTCCGTCCACGTCAGATGCCAATCATTTTCCGTTTTCTTGAGACCGTTGTCGGAGGCGCTCTTCACCGAGCAGGAGCCCAACGCGCAAGCAGCTGCAGCGGCGTGTTTGTCGTCGGCAGTCGAGGCTTCGCCTGATCCGGACTCTGCCAGGCTCGCGAAGCTGCTTCCGAGGCTCCAGAAGCTTCTGAAGTTGGACGGGTTTAAGGCAAAGGCCGCGGTGCTACAGCTTATCCGGAGCATTGTCGGTGCCGGGGGCGCTTCCGGCGCGGTGAGTGGGTTGGTGCCTTGCTTGTTGGAGGCGATCGGCAGTACGAACTGGGCGGCCAGGAAAGCCGTGGCGGAGGTGCTGGAGAAGCTGGCGGTGGTGGAGAGGAACTCTCTGTCTGAGTTTAAGGCGGGGTGCTTGAAAGTCATTGAGAATCGCCGGTTCGACAAGGTATCTTGCGTTTTGAAATTTTCTTTTTGTTACATGACGGCAAAGCAGAAACCTCATGAATGGTACCCAAACTCTTCGCCACTAGATTTGAATTCTTGTTTCAACTGTTATGTTTGTTGTGCATTTGCAAATCATTTTATTTTCTTATTGTTATTATTATTTTGCATTCTTAGGTGAAGTTAGTTAGGGAAGCTATGAATCGGACAATAGAGGCGTGGAAACAGGTTCCTGATGTCTCGGATGAATTCTCTCCCCATCCTCACTCGCAGTATTCTTCAAAAGGTATTAGTTGATTTTTTCTTTTTCTTTTTACGTTTAAATTGTCGTTGGTTTTTTGCTTGATTGGTTCTGCTACCAGAATGAATCTGTGTTGGATCCTTTTTGCATGAATAGAAATTTATGCATTGCATTGGAATGTGAAGTTTGGGAAATGAAAGGTTGGAGGATACATTCAATTTTATGTTGCTTGAAGTTTCTTCTCATATTTATTTGGATTTGGTTTCAGAGAATATGAGCAGTGAGTGTCATCCTCAGGTGTCTCAGAATTCGTGTAGTCCTGGTTCAGTGATGACTAGGTTCAGGAGGATGTCAGCGTCTGTTAGTAGATCAACTCCTCCAGATAGATCTTCTGCTATAAATGCTAAGAAGACAAGCACTTTAAGTAGCACCAAAAGAATGAGTTCAAGTGTTTCGCGTAAACTGAACAATAAGAATTGGGACGTTCAAGTTGTTGTCTCAAGTGATCCCTTCAATTCCAGGGTTGATCAGGGTGATCTTCAGCAAAGGGATGAAGTTGTGTTGGAAAGAAGCAGAAAGGATGAAAAGGGTAGATTTTTTAAGTCAGAAATTAGACGGGGTCTGTTTGAGAACAATTCGGATGACAAGAAGATGCATAAATACAGTGGGTCTAATGCTGGATCTCGTGTGGTTCCATTTTCTGAAGATAGTCAAGATTCGGAACTTGGTGGTAATGTGACTAAAGATCTCCATAAGAGTGACAAACAGAATGAGGATTTATCGTTGATCCGTAGCCAGTTACTTCAAATTGAGAAGCAACAGTCAAGCTTACTTGATCTTCTTCAGGTTTATTCCCATTTCCCAATGCTTGAAAGTCTCTCCGAATTCTTTTTTAACTGTTTTTGTTTGATCAATTTATGGTTGTAAATTTCTGGGAGGGAAAATTCCTTATGTTGATCTACCGCTATTTTAAGTTAATGGAGAATAAAGTGAATGAGGATATTAAATTAAAATCTAAAAATGTAAATGAGCTGTGACTGATAACCTATCTGCTCATAAATTGTAGCAAAGTTACTTAGACTTATGACTGAATCAAAATACCAGTATCTTACTGAGGTTTACATTGGTCTCTGCCAGAGTAAATTTCAGCAACTTCCTTAGATTTGTGTGCAAATCAACATTGGACAACATGCTGCGATCTATACTTGTGATATGGGGAAAATTTAATTTTTGTGAAGCTTTTAAAATGTTGATAAGTTGTTGCATTTATATATAGATAAATCAACATACAAGTGTTAATGTTGTAAGTATGAGGAGTGTATGAAATTAGTCTCATATTAAAGAAAGCAAGGAAGAGTGAAGAGTTTATAAGATGAAAGACTCATTAACTTATTATTTTAAAATTTTGAGTTGGATATGATGTCTTTTTATATTATATTTTTGTTCCTCTCCGAAATCTCGCAGGCAGTTGAGAACTCTCCACGGTAGCTCAACAACAAGACCATTGCATAATTAGTTTTCTTTTTTCCAAACAAGATTTTAGGCTTGAATCTTGTGTAATGGCTGACTCTACTGGAACCAAATTAACGAGAGCCTTGTGCACTACAGATATTGGTTATTTAGTGTAAAGAAAGATATTTCTTATGTGCATGCTGGATGTCTACTAAAGCACTAATCCCTTTTATTTAAGCACATATTTGACGACATCTTGGGTATCATGATACAGAATTTCATTGGGAGATCCGAGAGTGGAATGCGTTCTCTGGAGACTCGTGTGCAAGGCCTCGAGTTTGCGTTGGATGAGATCTCTTATGATTTGGCCGTATCAAGTGGAAGAATGTCTAAACCTGGTGCTGCTAGATATGCATGTTGCTTGCTACCAGGTTCTGAAATTTTAAGCGCTAAGTTCTGGAAGAGAACACAGAGCCGGTATTCGTCCTCCCAATTATCTAGATCTGACGGCACCCAATTGCTTGCCGCCGTCCCCCACCGAGATGACATGAATGCTGAAACTGAGTTGAGAAGCCATAGACTCAGGCTTCATAGCGATGGAGGAAGCTTCATAACCAATCCTCTAGCAGAGATTAATACTAATTCCAAGAAGATATCTGGTTTTGCAAGAGCAGAGCCAAATTAACAAAACAGGCTTGCTGTCCACATATACGAGTCTATTAGAGAGAGGAGTGCTAGGAGGCTAGAAATTTTTGTGATTTGTAGTCATCAAGTAACCATCAATAATGTTTTTAATAGTGTGAGATTTTATCCAATGGGGTGGGATTACTCACTTCTCTTTTGCTGGCCAGAATTTAATAAAGTTGCTGGCTCCTATTCTTTTTCTATTAGAAATTCATAAAAAAAGTTGTTGCTTTATTTTATACAATGTTCAATAAAATGTACTAAAGAAGGAGATAAGAATAGTTCACCATATTGGAGTGTTATATTTTCATTTTGCCGTTAAGGGTCTTACTTAAAAATACTCTATATTATTTGGTCTTGTGCTCTTGTCAGTTGTCACTCGAAGAAGCTGGCTATCACATTTTCTTCATCACAGTGCAGAGCTTCATTTGTTGTGTTACGATATTTGTTGGACACTACGGTAGACTATGGATAGAAGTGAATTAAGCCTTAAATATTAAATATTACTGCATTCAATTAGAGGGAGGGCGTTGTATATAAGAGTGACACTGGAGTCTACATTGAATGATTTAAGTACCACATTGTTTTCTTTTTTTTTTTCTTTTTTTCTTTTTTTTTTTACATTATTTAAATACTATATTTTTACAAGTTATGCTGTAGCCTATAAGCTTTCATCATTGTTTGGATTGCTTGATTTGCTTCTATTCTACTCCTTCTATCCTCTTTTCATGTCTTCCTTTTTCAAAAGCTGCATTTTTACTTTCAGCAAGAAAGCTAAGGTTGAGGCTTTATATTAAGAAAAAAGTACGGTTATCAGGATTCCAGCTCAATCGCAATGATTAACTAAAATGTGAAAGGAAGTAAATTAGCATAATGTTCTAGTTTGGATGTTTTATTTTTTATTTTTTATGTTTACATAATTAAAATTGAAAAAATATAGCATTCTAATTTCTAATTGTCCTAAGCAAGACTTCCTTACACTTGTATCTTCTATAAAAGAGTAAACTACCATTTTTACCCATGAAAGTTGAGAACGCTGACAAATCTACCCACAAAAGAAATAAATTACCTAATGTACCCATCGATAATGACATCCGTGGGACGAAACTAACTAATCGTTATTCCGGCGTTGACTCCGTTAGTAATACTCACTACGTGGCACTTTACGGTGTGACGTGGTCTGGGGGCTTCATATGTGGCCTGCTGAGCTGTTTGACCGTTATAATGAACCCTGAACCCCAAAATTTCCCAAATTCAAACCTTCTTTCATCCCAAACACGAACTCTAGCCCTAGATTCACAAAATTCTTCGAAATTATACCAATGTTGAGGCGAAGACTCTTTACTCCACCTTCGAATGGCAGCGGTAGTGTATCTGGAAGCTCAATTTCAAAGCGGGTGTAGGATAGGAAGTTCAATGGCAGATGTTTCTGTGGGTTGGGGGTGACGCTGTTGCAGTCGGGGACGGCGATAAATCCTAGGAGGTGGTTCGTCCGTTGTCCCAATTGGAAGGTAAACCCATTGTACACTCTGTTCTATGCGAGGTGAATGTGTGTTTGATTTAATTTTTTTTTTCCATGGATAGAACTCGGACTGCAATTTCTTTGCATGGGTAGACGAAATCGAAGGTCAGAGGGAGGGTTTGAGAAGAGCACTGTCAGAAAGAAAGATGCACGAAGATATTAATGAGGCTGAGGTTGAAGTGAAGATGCTCATGAGGTTAGGGAGGATTGAAGATGAAGTTAGTAAACTTAGGTTGTGGCTTGTGATTATGTCAATGGTGGTGGTTTGTAACGCTGTGTGCACTGTGTATATGATTTTCAGGAGGTTTTGAGTCTAACTAGTTGTTAGTGTATGATCATGACAAAATTACCCATGCTCGATTCAGAATCAGACATTTGTACACATATGGAATCCAAGAAATGTCAAATGGAGTCTTATAAGATATGAAATTTGCAAAAATTATCCATTCCTAATTGGAATTTTTGTTTAGTTTCTATGGCGTTCCAAAATAACATGAAAGACAGGCAAAATAACCTGATAAGTATGTAGTAATTGAGTTACTAAAATGTTCAACTTATAAGTATGAGTTATCAACTACGATTATGAATCCATACCGGAAATCAAAACATAAGCAAAATACGATAAAGTATGTGACATATCTAACAATTGTAAGATAAACTGCCATGGACAGTACAAAACAACATAATATAAACACACTTGTTTCATGGATTTAGAGTGAAGTTACTGCTTCTGCTTGATCCTTCTTTCAAGTGTGCAGTTGTTAACCCCTTTTTGGCTGGTGGACAGAAGGCTGGCTGCGGCCACCTAGTTGAGCTTGATCCTCTAACTGCGAGAGTTGGCATGAAGTCCATGAGCCTTAAAGTAGTGCCCTGAGAGGCAGCCTGCATGGTTTGAGGTGTGGGTGGCACATGAGAAGCCGGAGGTGATGGACTAACTGTAGTTTGCGCAGTTGGTGTTGGTGGCCTCACAGTAGCCTGAGTATATGGTGGTTGCTGGCTAGTTGGTGGTGGTCTTCTCATATTCTTCTTTTTCTTAGGTGGTCTTTTTGTAGTTGGTGGTCCTCATAACTTCATTGGCATAGTCCTTAAGAAGTGCATACTGAGCTATTTCTGACCCTTCAATTAGTTATTTTGCCTTCACCATAGCCCTGTATATCTACCTCTCATTGACTATTACATCATACTCCTTATTGAGAAAGTCTTGTACCTGCCTTTGACTCATGTTTGGATGATCACGGATCTTGTCCTCAAACTCCTCAACAACCCACATTTGCATCTACAGATTTATTCTTATTAACTCTGCTGCATGTATGTTCATTTACAAACGTTTTCATTTGGAAGCTTAATGGGTACGACCTTTTTGCACAGTATATCTGCCATGGACAGTCCTCATCGTAACATATGGCCTTACACCTACTTGAGTTCACTCTTGGAAAGAATATGCTTCGGCCTATGTTGATATTGAACTTCCTGACTGCCTTCTTGAAATGTTCTAGATTTTCAAACTCCATGCCTAGCTCCAATCTTACTTCCCTTACTGGAGCATCTGCATTGGCTTGAGAAAATGCTGCGTGGTGACTCTCTTCATCTTCACT
>NC_029789.2:119500440-119502565 GCF_000816755.2 Arachis ipaensis | reverse complement strand
GCACCTTCGACATATCTTCACCCTTGACATGAATAAAAAATGAAGGATGCTTATTTGGATCCTGGTTAGGTATGAAGGTTTGACCTGATGGGGGAGGCCTCACTATTGACCTTCTATTCCTCTTCTTCTAACTCTCACCACCAACTTCTGGGTTTATTTTTGATTCGGGATGTGAGCTGCTGGGTTGACCCCCTTCACAGGGTGTTTTATCCTCATTTTGGACGCTATGCTCCTGAGAGTCTGGTTCATTGTAAGGCTGTGGGATTGATAAACCCCATTTTTAGGGTTTATCTTGTACTTAATTGAGTGGATTTTATCCATTATTCTCACATTTATGCATATAAATTGCATGTTTTACATTTTCCTTCCTAATTTTGTGCTATGATTGAAAACATGCTTCTTTGGCCTTAAATTTGCTATGTTTAATCTTCTCTTATTACCATTCGATGCCGTGATATGTTTGTTAATTATTTTCAGGATTTACAGGGTATGAATGACTTAGAGGATGGAAAGGAAGCATGCAAAAGTGGAAGGAATACAAGAAATTGAAGGAATTATTAAGCTGTCAAGCTTGACCTCTTCGTACTAAATCGATCATAACTTGAGCTATAGAAGTCCGAATGAGACAGTTCCAGTTGCGTTGGAAAGCTAACATCCGGGGCTTCAAAATGATATGCAATTTGCTATAGTTGCCATGTAGTTAGGTGACACGCACGCGTGACCTTGCGAAAGTTCAGCAACGCGTACGCGTAGGCAACGCGAACGCGTGACAGAGCCACGTGCTGCACGTATCAGAAATCGCTGGGGGCGATTTCTAGACTGTTTTTGGCCCAGTTTCAAGCCCGAAAACACTGATTAGAGACTGCAGAGTGAAGGAATCAATGATACAACAATTCATTCACATAATTTTTGGTCTGAGATGTAGTTCTCTAGAGAGAGAGGCTCTCTCATCTCTCTAGGTTTTAGGGTTCCTTTTAGTTCTTTTCAATTTCAGATTTCTATCTTAGTTTAATTTAGTTTTCTTTTCTACTTTTATTTATTCTAGCATTCTAGTTTATTTATTTCCCTTGTTGATTACTTTATGTTGCTATTTTAGTTTATGAATTCTTTATGTTAGATTTGATTTCCCTTTTAATGCAATTTGAGGTATTTCATAATTATTGTTCCTTTCTTCGTTTGTTATCATTGATTTTGCAATTATTGGTTTTAGATTTTACATTCTCTTGTTAGTTTTCTATGCTTTTATTTTGTGCCCACTAAGTGTTTGATAAAATGCTTGGTAGGATTTTAAGTTAGATTTTTACATTCTTAACTTGGATTGATTGATTAGAGACTCTTGAATTGTCAAAGTCTTTTGTTGGTTGATGATTGAAACTAGCTAGTTGGCTTGAGGTTCACTAACTCTAGTCTTTGATTAGGACTTGTGAATTCAAGTTGATTTTCTCACTTGACTTACCTTCAATTGTTAGAGGTTAACTAAGTGAGTGCAATTTACATTTACCATCACAACTGACATTGATAATGAGGATAGGAATTCCGATTATCAATCCTTGCTAGGACTTTTCTTAACTGTTAGTTTATTTCTGTGTCATTTAAATTCCTTGTTCAACATTTAAAAACCCAAAAAGATACTTCCTCATAACCAATTATAAGTACACTTTCCTGCAATTCCTTGAGAGACGACCCGAGATTTAAATACTTCAGTTTATTTTTATTGGGTTTGCTTTAGTGACAAACAAATTAAATTTGATTGAGGTTTAATTGTTAGTTTAGATCTATACTTACAACGCGCTTATTTTTGTGAATTCTTTACCGACGATTTTTTTCCCATCAGAGATGTATTGTGTAAAAACCTCAGCAGATTCTGCAGTGCCTTTATCAAGGGTGAGAGCAACTGACTCTGCAGAAACTGGATTTTGGTGTCCTGTTTCTTCACTTACAACTAGTACATGTGATGGTTGAGGGTGTGGAGGAGTCATCTCCAAAGGTTGCGACGGTATAGTGGGGGGTAGGGAGGGTGCATCAGGTGGCTGAATGGTCCTTGGTGTCTCTTGGAAGGTTACTTTTGATTGATCAACGGTTATTTCTGGTTGTTGTATACTTTTGGTGGTGCCTCCTTCTGTCT
>NC_029789.2:119449226-119500364 GCF_000816755.2 Arachis ipaensis | reverse complement strand
TTGGGGTTCTCCTAGCACAGTGTTTGACTCTGTGCTTAATTGGGGTCCTAGTAACAGTTAAAATCTGAACATCTAGTTAAGGATCATTGTGAAATTCTGCGAAGTCAGGCAGGTTAACTGGATGCTCAGTGAACACCTTAATTCTCCTTCCATTAGCAATGGCTGCTTTGTACATGGTCACCACATCCATGTCAAGTCTAAGCAATTTCAACCCACTATCCAACTCCTTCCCAGGTTCTAGCCAGTAAAATTCGCTCACATCAGTGTACCCTATATCCTTCACTAAGTCAGTTATGAAGAACTTATTCAAGGTATCCACATTCACTCGTTCAATCTCCATTTTCTCCCCCAACGTATGCCAGTTTTCCATCTTGACCCTTTTCAAACTTCCCTCTGTGACTAATGACCAACGTAATGTGGATGGTAGCCATCTGTAAACATACATACACAGAAAACAAAACCAATTCAGAACCACATCATAGCCCGTACAAACAAACCCTAATCAAAACACCATACCCACAACCATGCATCCAAAATCCAGAAATTGATAACAGAGAGATCAAGAGTTACTTCTACTTACCTTTGGATGAAACCACACACTTCCAATAGGTGAGGCGTTCCACAGCAACAATCACCCTCTCTTCAATACAGAGATTATCCTCGGCAGTAACCCACACACAAATGGGATGAGATGTTTTCTCTGAGTGAAGAAGAAGAACAATTTGCTTCTCCTAGGGCTCTGACCTCTGTTTTCAGAAACGCGCGAACAGGTATCATTTCCTAACTCTTCATTTCCAATTTCTCTTCTTTTAAAAAAAAAAAATTTAACCACCACTTATATTTTAAAACAAAAATTACAATATCCACGTATCCAGTCCACGTCACGCCGTGAAGTGCCACGTAGGGAGTGTTACTAACAGAGTCAACGTCAAAATAACGATTGGTTAGTTTCGTCCT
The DNA here is from genome assembly GCF_000816755.2 of Arachis ipaensis. Lineage (NCBI taxonomy): Eukaryota > Viridiplantae > Streptophyta > Magnoliopsida > Fabales > Fabaceae > Arachis > Arachis ipaensis. The sequence goes on along the minus strand of NC_029789.2, from coordinate 119,499,407 downwards.
ACGGATGTCATTATTGATGGGTACATTAGGTAATTTCTTTCTTTTGTGGATAAATTTGTCAGCGTTCTCAACTTTTATGAGAATTTTCTCTTTAAAATTTAAACTTCTGTAAATCATGGTAGGTTGGATTATATGTTTTGACTAAAATCTGGTAACTTGAAAAATTATAAACAAATAGAAATTTCTAAATATGTACATAATTGTGGCGCTATTAGATTTTATGATGTTGCCAGTAGGCTATAACTATTAATGAATAGATCGATAATTACATAATAATAAAATGTTTAATTATTCTGTTGGTCCTATAATTTCGCAAAATTTTTAATTAAATTTTTATACTTCTTTTTTTTTAATTGGGTATCTGCACTATTTTTTTCAATTAGATCCCTCTTGACAGTAATTGGCTTAATTGTATAGGGACCCAACTAAAAAAAAATTGGTGCAGTGATTCAAATAAAAAAAATGTAGGGATTCAATTAAAAAAAAATTAGTGCAAGAACTCAATTAAAAAAAATGTAGGGACCTAATTAAAAATTTCGCGAAACTATAGGGATGAACAGAGTAATTAAACCATAATAAAATGAGGTAGTATCCATTTTGGCCAGTAAAATTTATTTCATGAGTTAAATTAGTTTCATGACATTTCAAAATGATCAGCTAAGTCCACTTTTAAAAATAGGACTTCTATTGTTCTTTGGGCAAATTTTCTTCTCACAATTATTATCGAAGTAATGAGTTAATTTAGTTTCATGACATTTCAAAATGATCAGCTAAGTCCACTTTTAAAAATAGGACTTCTATTGTTCTTTGGGCAAATTTTCTTCTCACAATTATTATCGAAGTAACACTATGATGAAGAAGAAAATTTTGGTGAAAATAAAAATTATTTTTTGTTAAATAAAAAGTTTACAAAATAAATTACCATGTGCAATGTATATTCTCTTTTTAAATGAAACTAGCGACTCAACAAATATTACCGTACCTGTTTAGCAACTTTTTTTATTATTTTTAAGAGATTAATTTTTATATTTTATTTTACTTATAAATTTAATGAAATAATTCAAAAGATAAGAATAAGAAAATGTGTAATAATAAATATAAAAATTTTATAAGTTATTTAACTTTTAGAATATAAAAATTTATAAAATTAAATTAAATAAGATATTTAAAAAAATATGTGTAACAAAATCAACATAAATATTTACAAAGATATAAGGGATAAGTATTGTTTTGATTTAACGTTTAGGGTCAGAATTGAAACCGTCCCCAACGTAATTTTTTATTTAGAATCATCCTTAACGTTTTTTTTCGTATTAAAATCGTCTTTTTTAATAAAATTTTTAATTTTATTCCTAAACTACACCTACTTTAATTAAGAATAAATTAATTTAAAAAATTTAAAATTTTTCATTTTTTTTATTTTTTGGATATTGTTAGAATTTTTTATTTTTTTACTAATAGAAAAAAATTATTTTTTTAGTTATAAAATTAAAAGAAATAATAAATTTACAGATCTGTTGTTTACTAGATATTGCTGGACTTTATTTTATTTTTTTAATTTAAATAAAAAAATTAAATCACGTAATTTAAATATTCAAAAAAATTATTTTTTAAAATTTTTTTATTTTTTTGAAAATATTTTTTTATTTTTTTATTCACCGGATAATGCCACACCCGGACAGTTGACTTTTTTTTGCTGCATTTGTTCACAAATTAACAATAAATTAATTTAAAAATTTAAAATTTTTCAATTTTTTTTATTTTTTGGATATTGATGACACGTCACCATGTCATGTTTTTCTATGCTTTTTCATACAAGAAATTGATGATTTGTGCTTGAATAATGAATGCTTTTGTACTTAAATGGTATATTTCTTTGATCTTTTGATTTTATAATTTTTGTAGGAAATAAGAAGAAAAATAAGCAAAAAGCACAAAATAAGCTAAAAAGGAGAAAAAAAGAGATTTGGGGCACACTTTGAAGTTGGAACACACTTTGGAGGCTTAGGCCACGCTTTTAAAAGCGTGACCCATAACCAAATTAAAGGAGAATAGGCAATCAGCACACAAAGCTCCACTCTTGCCAAGAGCGGAGCATCATGGTGATGCAATTTCAACTTGGAAGCAAGAATTTTCACTAAGTTAAGCCTGGGCGCTCACAGCATGACCATGCCTCCTTCAAAGGGCTATAACTTGAGCTACAGATGTCCGATTGATGTGCTTCCAATTACGTTGGAAGACATTCAGAGCTTTTCAACGATGTATGACAATCCATATTTAGCATGAAATTGAGGCACTAGTAAAATACATCTTTAAGGGCCAAAAATAAGAAAAAAAAATCAGCCAATGCTTCCACCAAGGCTCGAAGCTGGAGCCTCACTCCAAAGCAAAGCTCCGCTCTCTTGGAGAGCATTGTCGTGCTTCACTAAAAAAAATGAGGAACATAGCATGGAGAAGTGCTCCCAGCAAGTTTCGAACTTGGGACCTCCCCTTGGAAGCACTAATGCTCCGCTCACAAGGAGAGCAGAGCGCTACTCCTTGGCGCACACGAGCATGCTTGACACGGGCCAAAGGGAAATGAGGCGTGCAGCTTGACACGGTCAAGGGGGGATGATGCGCACAAGGAACACACACAAGGCTCCAATGCTCCGCTCCCCACAAGAACGGAGCACTATCCTGATGCCTCTCCAAGCCTTGGCACGCAACAAGGATCCCCAAGAGAAGCTTCAATGCTCCGCTCCCCACAAGAGCAGAGCATCCTCCTGGGAGCAACACATGGGCTGAAATTCAATTAAAAATCCTATTGAATTTAATCCTTCACCAAATTAAAAAGCCCACCCAAATTCTAAAATCCAAAGCAAGCAAAGCTCACATCATCACTCAAAGGCACAAGAGCAAGTTAGATTAAGAATTTCATTTAATTGTAATTTGTTTTTCATTTCAATTTCATTTTCACTTTGTAAAACCTATATAAAGGCATCAATTTCATTTCATTAGGGGAGCTCCATTGAGAAGGCTAGCTCCAATAGGGAGTTTTGCACTCTTTAGTTTTCATTTTGCTATCTTAGTTTTCTTTTCTGTTTTGAAATTTTGGATTGAGATTGGAAGGAATTCTGTTTTCATTCTCTATCTGCAACTTCTCTTTACTTCTTCTGCAATCTTTCTTTTAATTCTCTGCAACTTTTCTCTTGTTGGATCAAGGAAGGACTTGAGATCTAGACTTATTTTCTAGTCTCCTCCACCCCTGAGATCTTCAACTTCCATTTAGCTATTGCAATTAAGTTACATTTTGCTTTTTGTTTGGTTTCTCAAGCAATTTTCCATTTCTGTTTGAATCTGCTGCATCCCATTTCATATTCTAGCTCTCTTATTGATTGCACTTTACACTTTCTTGTTAAATTTTAAATTTTCAGCACCCAATTCAATTTACTTTCAAGCAATTTAATTCTTCTACACTTGTTTGGCATTTTACCTTTCTGTTCATGATCTGATTTACTTTCTTTGCAAGTTTAATTCTCTGTCATTGCTCTAAGCTTTGATCTATTGCTCTCTTTAATTTCCAGCACCCAGTCCCCTTTACATTTTATGCAATTTACATTTCTTGTCATTTAAGATTTTGCCAATTTACTTTTCTTGTTCTTTAAGTTTCTGCCCAATTTACTTTTTGCATTTTAAATTCCTTGTCATTTACATTCTGTTGGCTACAAATTCACACAATTCACTCAATGTTAGTTTGACTAAACTAATCACCCACTAAAGTTGCTTGATCCATCAATCCCTGTGGGATCGACCTCACTCTAAGTGAGTTTTACTACTTGATGTGATTCGGTACACTTGCCGGTGAGTTTTAGGTGTTTTGGAATTCGTTTTCCAAAATATCCATCAAGTTTTTGGCGCCATTGCCGGGGATTGATTTAGATCAACAATAATTAAGTGGGTGAGAAGTCTAGATCAAGCATTTTCTTTATTTTTGTTTTCTGTTTTAAATTGAAACCAAGGTGTTTGAGTTTTTGCCTCACTAAGAAATTCTCATCTCTGATATGAATAATTTCAATTTTTCTTGGTGTTGTGTTTTCCAAAATTCAAATGGAGTTCAACTCATCTCATGATCAAACAAATTTCATGGGATATTATCCACCATCACCAATCTCTAATGGTGGCTGGGAATATCACCAAGAAAATACAAATTCTAAGCACTCCAATCCATGGAGATTTGCTTCAGAGACACAAGATGAGCAAGAGAATCATATGGGATACCAACCACCACCACAAAATGATTCATATCATTTTCCTCATGGTAGATGGGAGTATCATCAAGGAATGAAAGAGCATCCACCCTCACGTCCCAGTTTCTCATTTGAAAGCTCTTCATCACTTGATTATGCCTCAACACAAAGTTTCCTCCAAAATCCATACAAGTCACCCCATCAATCACACAACTCATTCCACACCCCTCAACACAACTTCACCACAACACATCCATGTCACCAAAATTACTCTCAACCTTCATCTCTTGAACCAACAGATGAGGATTACCTTCAAGCCATTGAAATACATAGAAAACTCGTGGAAAGATATACACAACCCCAATCCTGGAAAGAAATCATCCTCAAGAAGATGAATGGGCCCTTAGAGCAAACAAGGGGGAACTTAAAATCATCAAACAGTGAGGATGAAGACCAATTTGTGGGTGAGGAAGTGGAAAAGCAAGATGAGGAAGCCTCTGTGTCAAGTGAAATTTCAATGGAAAAGGAGGTTGTGGAGGTGTTTGAATCTGTGGCTTCATATTCACAGAAGCTAATTGAGGTGATAGAGGAACATGAAACTTTCCTCCCAAAGGAATTAATGGAAGTTCATGAAGAAGAAATGGAGGAAGATACTCAAGAGAATTCACACTCAAGTGAAGCAGAGAAGTACATAGAGGAAAAGCTCATGGAACCACCAATTCAAAAGGCTCTGGATGAATACAAAATTCCAATAATCACACAGCAACCAAGTCTTGAATCCAAAGAAGTGAAGGTAACTAGCAAGAACACCAATTCTGTCCCTAATCCAGCAAGCAAGATCAATCAAGCCATTTGCAAAAGGAAGCTTGCTGAGGAAAGGCCAAGACAAGGGAAACTAGCTGAATCTTTCCCTCCTTTGAGGTCATTCCTCTTAACAAACTGGAAGAAGAGGAAGAAAGTGAAGAACAACATGTCAAGCTAATGACACTAAAAGAGCACTTGTTGGGAGGTATCCCAAGACGTAGGTAACATTTCTTCTCTGCTTTGTTTTCTTTCTTTGCTTTGTTTAAATTCAATAAATTGGCATATAGTTACATTCTAAGTTTGGTGTTGCTTTACAACAAATTATTTTCAATCTTTTCTATGCAATTTATTCAAGCAACACTACTTGTCTGCATAACCATAATGCCTCTGCAGTTTTATTTTTCTCTTTTAATTTGACACTTTTTCATTCTACTTGCTTTAGTCATTTTTCTGTTTTTAAATACTTTCATTTAGTTTGCTTATTAACTATTTTTGTTAATACATTATCAAGAGATCCTTATTCATGACAGATTCTTTGCTTGGTGATTGTATTTAATATACAACAGTTTCATTTAGTCTTGTTTCAAATAAAATTGACATGTGTTTGCATTCTAAGTTTGGTGTTGCTATGCAACAAAAATTTGGTTCCCATATCTACTAGATACTTGCATCAATTCCAAGTGAAAGTGTCACACTAAGTTTGGTGTGCCATTTATCTTTTATGCAATGTATTGTGCTCACCTTCTTATGTTTGCAATCAAAATGTCTCTGTCTCTTGTGCCTTGATTATTATCTTTAATTTTGCTTGCTTAGAACACATGTACTACTAACTTTTCATTGTGTAAGATATTCATGATCCATTTTAGCCCCATAGCCATTGTTCTAATTGTTGCTGAGGGATGAGCAAGCATTCTGAGTTTGGCAAGGGAAGGAGGAAGAATAGAGGAAAAAGGACAACAATAATGAAGATGAACTACAAGGTTGTAGAGTTCATTTTCTTCCAGCACTTAAATTGCATGATTGTCTTCATCCTCTCTGTTTACATGTGTGTATGAATAAAGCATAGCTTGAATCTTGATTTGTAACATGTTGCCATGCCATTATGACTACTAACTTGAGTTTTGTAAAGCTTAAAGCAGTAAAGTATCATGATCATAAACAAACAAGGAATCAAAGAAGAGTTTAGCATGTGCATACAAGTATTGGAAAGCTAGTATGATTAATTGTTGCTCAATTACATTGAATTTTATTTAATTGAAGTTTTCATCTAGGACATTTTGTAAAATCTTTTGAAAATCATGAAAACCTTGAAAAAAAAAGAGCAAAAAAAAAAAGGGCAAGAAAAGAAAAAGGGAAAGAATGAGAAAGTTGAAGGCTCTGAGTACCAATGGCAATTTATTTGTTAAGTACTTGTGGTGTTTATGTATCAAGCCAAATGCTTGAAAACAAAACACTTAGAAGTCAAGGCTAGGCTCAAGTGCAAAAGCACTTCCTCAAAGCTCAAGGTTCTGAGCATCAATGATTAGAGAGTCAAGAAAAGAAAAGAAAAATGAGCTTAATGAAGTCCTCTAATTAAATGCTTGTGGTGCTTATGTATCAAGTGGTAATACTTGAAAACAAAGCATTTAGAATCGTAGCTTTGTTATCAACTCATGGGGTAAAGCACCCAAAAGGAGAAGCTAGTAAGAGAATCAAAAGCTTGTTTCAAGGGAAAATTATAAGGAAAAGATTTCATAAATTGAGCTAGATAGAATCATCAATCATTTACATTTCTTTTGTGATTGTAGCATGCTTAGAAAACTAGCTTACCATGAACATTGAGTTGCTATTCTTCTTACCTTGGATTGTCAATCTTTATTGCGTGATTCTTTTCTTGCTTGAGGACAAGCAAGGTTTAAGTTTGGTATTGTGATGACATGTCACCATGTCATGTTTTTCTATGCTTTTTCATACAAGAAATTGATGATTTGTGCTTGAATAATGAATGCTTTTGTACTTAAATGGTATATTTCCTTGATCTTTTGATTTTATAAATTTTGTAGGAAATAAGAAGAAAAAGAAGCAAAAAGCACAAAATAAGCTAAAAAGGAGAAAAAAAGAGATTTGGAGCACACTTTGAAGTTGGAGCACACTTTGGAGGCTTAGGCCACGCTTTTAAAAGCGTGGCCCATGACCAAATTAAAGGAGAATAGGCAATCAGCACACAAAGCTCCGCTCTTGCCAAGAGCGGAGCATCATCGTGATGCAATTTCAACTTGGAAGCAAGAATTTTCATTAAGTTAAGCATGGGCGCTCACAGCATGACCATGCCTCCTTCAAAGGGCTATAACTTGAGCTACAGATGTCCGATTGATGTGCTTCCAATTGCGTTAGAAAGCTGACATTCAGAGCTTTCCAACGATGTATGGAAATCCATATTTAGCATGAAATTGAAGCACTAGTGAAATGAATCTTTAAGGGCAAAAAATAAGCAAAAAAAATCAGCCAATGCTTCCACCAAGACTCGAAGCTGGAGCCTCACTCCAAAGCAAAGCTCCGCTCTCTTGGAGAGCATTGTCGTGCTTCACTAAAAGCAAATGAGGAACATAGCATGGAGAAGTGCTCCCAGCAAGTTTCGAACTTGGGACCTCCCCTTGGAAGCACTAATGCTCCGCTCACAAGGAGAGCATAGCGCTACTCCTTGGCGCACATGAGCATGCTTGACACGGGCCAAAGGGAAATGAGGCGTGCAGCTTGACATGGTCAAGAGAGGGATGATGCACACAAGACACACACACAAGGCTCCAATGCTCCGCTCCCCACAAGAGTGGAACACTATCCTGATGCCTCTCCAAGCCTTGGCACGCAACAAGGATCCCCAAGAGAAGCTTCAATTCTCCGCTCCCCACAAGAGCAGAGCATCCTCTTGGGAGCAACACATGGGCTGAAATTCAATTAAAAATCCAATTGAATTCAATCCTTCACCAAATTAAAAAGCCCACCCAAATTCTAAAATCCAAAGCAAGCAAAGCTCACATCATCACTCAAAGGCACAAGAACAAGTTAGATTAGGAATTTCATTTAATTGTAATTTGTTTTTCATTTCAATTTCTTTTTCACTTTGTAAAGCCTATATAAAGGCATCAATTCCATTTCATTAGGGGAGCTCCATTGAGAAGGCTAGCTCCAATAGGGAGTTTTGCACTCTTTAGTTTTCATTTTGCTTTCTTAGTTTTCTTTTCTGTTTTGAAATTTTGGATTGAGATTGGAAGGAATTCTGTTTTCATTCTCTATCTGCAACTTCTCTTTACTTCTTTTGCAATCTTTCTTTTAATTCTCTGCAACTTTTCTCTTGTTGGATCAAGGAAGGACTTGAGATCTAGACTTGTTTTCTAGTCTCCTCCACCCCTGAGATCTTCAACTTCCATTTAGCTATTGCAATTAAGTTACATTTTGCTTTCTGTTTGGTTTCTCAAGCAATTTTCCATTTCTGTTTGAATCTGCTGCATCCCATTTCATATTCTAGCTCTCTTATTGATTGCACTTTACACTTTCTTGTTAAATTTTAAATTTTCAGCACCCAATTCAATTTACTTTCAAGCAATTTAATTCTTCTACACTTGTTTGGCATTTTACCTTTCTGTTCATGATCTGATTTACTTTCTTTGCAAGTTTAATTCTCTGTCGTTGCTCTAAGCTTTGATCTATTGCTCTCTTTAATTTCCAGCACCCAGCCCCCTTTATATTTTATGCAATTTACATTTCTTGTCATTTAAGATTTTGCCAATTTACTTTTCTTGTTCTTTAAGTTTCTGCCTAATTTACTTTTTGCATTTTAAATTCCTTGTCATTTACATTCTGTTGGCTACAAATTCACACAATTCACTCAATGTTAGTTTGACTAAACTAATCACCCACTAAAGTTGCTTGATCCATCAATCCATGTGGGATCGACCTCACTCTAAGTGAGTTTTACTACTTGATGCAACCCGGTACACTTGCCGGTTAGTTTTAGGTATTTTGGAATTCGTTTTCCAAAATATCTATCAGATATTGTTAGAGTTTTTTTATTTTTTTACCAATAGAAAAAAATATTTTTTTAGTTTAAAAATTAAAAAAATAATAAATTAACAGATTTGTTGTTTACTAGATATTGCTGGACTTTATTTTATTTTTCTAATTTAAATAAAAAAATTAAATCACGTAATTTAAATATTCAAAAATAAAAAATTATTTCTTTTAAAATTTTTTATTTTTTTGAAAATATTTTTTTATAAGCGAAATATGATATAAAATTAATTTATCTAAAAGTTCAAAAACTAATTTAATAATTAAATTTTGTTGCAACTAAAGTATTCAACAATAAATTTTTTAGAAATTGCATTAGAGTATTACTATCAAGATTTTGAAAATCGGATCAGACCGACCGGTCGAACCGGTTTAACCACGAACCGATAGTTTAGGCGGTTCGATTTACTAGTAGAAACCGCTATTTTAGAAACCGGCCGCTGAACCACTGATAAACTGTTACTGGCTTGTTCTTGGCTTTTTTTATCTGTTGTTAAATTTTGTTAAAGTTTCTTGATTTTGTGCTCATTACCTCATTTAGGGCTTTTTTTTTGTTGTTAATCATTGTGCTGAGCTTGTTAAAATTGGGTTAAAAACTTCGTTGCTAATGGTGGAAATTTGTATATTGTTGAATGCTGTAGGCAGAATTTGAATATCTCTGAAGTACTTGGATTATTGAATTTGAATGTCTCTGAAGTCTGAAGTAGTGATTTGTGATTTTGAATATCTCTGATTACTTGATTATTGATTTGTGTTTTGAATCTGAAATTTGTGATAATGTTTATTGAAATTTTGTACATTTTCATTGCTAAACTCTTCAACTATGGATTGTATTATATGCTGCTAGATTTGAACTCATCAAAGTTCCCTGAATTTAAGTTCTCCTTCGGAGGCACATATTCAATTACCAGTGGAATGATAAACAATCCTGCATCACTTGGTAAACATGCATATGCCTCTAGCTAATTCAATATAAATAGTGAATTTATTTATTTTTTTAATTCTTTACTAATTCTTTTGTGCTATAAGTGATTTGTACATATCATAGTAAAATAAAAAATAATATTGGTTACAATTGTTTATTGAAAATGTGCAAACTTAAGTCATGAAAGTTGTTTGTATAATGTGAGATCTCAATGAATAAGCAGCTTTGCATTGTATTCAATGATTATTTGAACTTTTAGTGTTGTCTTCTTATCTATTTTTATGCTATTAATTCATCTCTACATGTTGCTTGACTTATTCTAAAATCGATCGAAAGGCACTGTTATATCATGTCTTACCTATTTGTCAAGTATATTAGTATATTTTGTATTATGTGATTAATTCCTATATTAAGGAGATGGATTCACCATTAGTATTATAAGGTTTGTTCAATTTGTTTGATCTTTTTTAATTCTTTACATTAGGAAAGAGATGAAAGATATATTCTTGGCTGAATGACATAGTTGTTATGAGACAAAAAATAGGTTGAGTTATATTTTAGAATGTTTATTTATAATTTATTTATTATTATATTCTAAAACGATTTTTTTGGTTGAACTATCGGTTGGACCGGTTAGACCAATGAACTAATAAACCAATAACTAGAGCGGTTTGATGATCGATCCGGTTGTCTGAACCTTGATTACTATTGATAAATAATAAATTAGAGAATTTGATAGAAATTACCAAAAATTCTATTACTGCTTGATTTTGTTTTCATGTCAGTGGTGTGCTTCAAAATAGTCGCGTTCTCTTCACTGCGGCAAGAAGCACAATTTCCATTTGTCCGTGTTCGTTCAAAAGTGCTGTGAAAAAAATGCGCCATTCATATTTCTCCTACGTTAGAAATCTAACCGGATTCCGTTCACGTTCACGTTCTGCTGCATACTCTTCCTTCTTTTCGGAATTCGATGGAGATTCTACACTCGCAAGCCTCAAGCTTAAACAATCCCCTGCTTCAGGTAATTCTGCACTCTTTTGTTTTTCGGGGTGTTGTGTTTTCTGAAGCTGAATGAGCTAAATTTAGAGTTTTGTTGCGGATTTCGTTTATGGGTAGTGTTTTTCCAGTCTCAAATTTGTTTTTTGTGTTTGTGAATATTTTGGTGCAGATGATTCTTCTAATGTGGCGTTTAAGAAGATTTCTTCTATTTACTACGGTAAGTGTTTGATGAAATTCCTGGGAGAAACTGAGAATGTATGTTATCGGTTAATTGGTGTATTGTTCAAGTGCTGAGCTTGTCTTCTCTTTTTCCCTTTCCTAAAAGGTTATTTGTTGTATTGTTTCGTACTGTCAGGTGATAGTATCTCGGTGAAGAAACCCATGTCTAAGAGAAATGATAATGCAAAAGAGTCCCAAAGTCAGCCAGGTATATCATGGCTCTCAAACATATATAACAATAATTTATTGTTACAACGGAAAGGACATTCTCGCAAAAAGAAACAGAGACACTTGTTTGAATTTTCCCAAGAGAACCGTTTTAATAAGTTGGTTAGAATTTGTGCAAAGGTACTTGGGCCGGAGGCTACCATTGCATTGTTTGGTAAAGTTGGACGAGATCCAGGGATCAAAGGGTACAACGCACTGATAGAAATGTGCATAGAAAAGGCTAGGGAAAGTAGTGACGAAGACATAGTGATAGAAGAGTTGGGGAAGGTTTTCCATCTTTTTAAATTGATGGGTGAAGGAGGATTTCGGCTAGAAGAGCAATCATATCGTCCACTTCTTTTGTATACTATTGACATGTGTATGGTTGAAGAGTTTCATTTTTTCTGTGATGCTATCAAAGACCAGAATGCCAGTTTAATTACCAGACTCGGTTACTACGAAATGATGTTGTGGTTAAGAGTTAATAATGAAGAAAAGATTCAAGAAATCTGTAATCTCATTGCAGAGAATGATGGTGAAGAAATTTCTGATTTACGAGGTGGGTGCATATGCTTTTCTCCCTCATAGCATTGGTTTGTCATAATTTGTTTCATAGAAGTTGTGTTCAAACATCTAGCTTTGGATTATCCGTAGCAGATGTTGACATATGCAGTTTCATTTAATGAGACTGTGAATTTTAAGTGACATGGTCAGTGGTCAATTACTGCAGAAATGAATGTTAAGTGACAAGGTGTCGCTGCTGGTTCTGCACATCGTTGTTCAATAATGATAGAAAATTCTGTTTTTTGTAGCACCTTAAAATGGAAACTTACTTTATTCAACTTATGTTGCAGAAAATTATTTATTGGCTCTTTGTGAGAGTGAGCGGAAGAAGGAGATATTGGAGCTATTGGAAATCATAAACATAAAAAAGCTTTCATCTGTAGAATCTGTAGAAAAGATATTTCAGTCATTAGGAAGGCATCAATTGGAACCTGTTGCGGAGAACTTCCTTTTGGACTTCAAAACAAGTGGTATGATTACAATATTTATCTTCTCATCACCTATTTGGATTTTGCTAGACATCAAACAATGTTTCTGCTTGCAAAAAAGGAAAACAAATTGCATATGATATAGCTGTTGTATCTCTTGAATTATGTTACTTAAGTCTTTCGAATTTGGCTCCTCTAAAGTATAGGGGGTCAAAACTGCAGAACTATAGCCTCTTAAGTCTTTCATACATTCTGCATTTTACCCTTTATATTACACAAGATACTCTAGAGGAACAAAATCCCAAGCATTATATGTATAAATGGACATATATTAAGATTGCAGGTTTCTTTTTTCTTTGTCAATTATTAATGTACTGAATATCGGGTTTTTTTAATATAACACCAATTATCTAAGTCATATTGTGATTCTGCTGAAGAATTGAGGATTGAATTCCTCTATAAATCTTAATTGGTGTATATCTTGTACTGAGATTCTTATGCATTGCAGATTATGAAACAAATAATATTACAAACTTCATTGCAAGTTATGCTATTAGCATCCCAAATTTATCGGTAAGAAAATTCTTGCATATGTCATTGATAATTTCCTCAAGTCCATGATACCATCAAGCGCTTTCCTTCATCCATTTTTCTTTCTCTAAAAATATATCGCCAGTTTTACATTTTCATGATACTTCAGATTGCAGTGATGATAGAACTTTTATGAAAACCATTTAAATTTCTTTTAGCATACCTAAGTTATGATTTTTTTTGTCAACTTATTTTTAATTGTCAATAAAAATGGAACTCCACACAGAGGCATTTACAGGCTTTTAGCCTATTATACACTGCTATAAGTAGAATTTGTATGTTTTTGAACTAACAAAGATTATGATTGAGAGTTGATACTCACACCTCAGCTATGGTTAGAAGCCAATATGGTATTTACAATAAATCAGTAATTGTAGCTCTTCATTTACTTTGCTGGACATGGTTCTTTATCTTTTTCCTTTCATTCTTGTTAATTTTTTTATTTCATTCTAGGTTGATTTTATGCAAATTTGGTGTATGGAATAAACTTCTTCAAAGTGGCTTTTACTGTAGATTTATTTTGGAGACATTCGAGGCTGCATTTTATTTAATAATTCCCCCTTGTTCTATTTAGCAATTCCTTCGTAACTGTTGTGAGATTTTACTTCATTGTGTTTGTATATTAAACACTCCATAATTGCATGTGCATTTTTGAACACAATGATAAGGTGGTACTAGTGCTTTTTTGTGAACATTTGGCATAATAATTGTACGTTGTAGTTATTGTTATGGACTTTTATGTGTGTTTGTGTGCATTCTCATATTTATTGTTGGTATTGTGAAGGTTGAGAATGTCATTACAAAATTCAAGGATTTGCACCAAACACTTGAAGTGTCACCTTCATCCTCATCATATGAGAAGCTAATTTTACATAGCTGTACGTTGCGCGAGGTATGACCATATGATTTTTGCACTTTCTGTAAGAGGAAATTAGAAAGTCCAGAATGAAATAAAAAATAAGAAAAGTGTCAATATGTCATCTCCAAAAACACAAGCCATTGAAAGTGCACCCATCCCATATCTTTAACATTTAGAGGTTGACATAGTGTGGCCATGTTACTTATCTTAAAATATATATTTTTATTTAATAGAAAGAAACATATATTCACATAAACAAGTAAATTCTTAAGCACTTTTTTCTATTATAGTGATCACAATGACATTGCTGGTACTTTCCTCTTCTGTGATTGGCATAATTCCTCTTTTCATTATCTTATCCAATATGCAAATTCACAATAAAAGTCCATGATGTGTCAATTTCTCTCGAGTGAATTTTGGAGATTAGTGATTTTTGTTTCTAATGCAGGTGCGTGTAGCTCTTGATATTGTTGATGAAATGTGTGAAGGGGGCTTGACTTTATCAAATGAGATGTTACAGTCCATATTACAAACTTGTGAGGAAACATCTGAATATAATTTGGTATGACCCATCATCCATGTAATCACTCTCTTCTTTCTTCATTCTCTCATAATTTGTGTTTTTACATGTTCCATCGATTTTCTCCGATGGATGTAAACTTTTGATCTTTAAGCTTATTGTTTTGTTGTGTTATGTCTATATCTTTGACTTAGAAAGTTTTGATGTTACTGTAAAGTGAAGATCCAGTAAAGATCATAATAATAAGTAATTACTCTATCTTCTTCCGGTCCTGCAGTATATGTTCTTATTCAAGCTTGAAGGAAAGGTGAAATATAGCCTCTTCAGTCTTCACCATTTTATCTTAAAATTTATATTGGCATTAATTGGATTCTTTTCCTCTTGGCCATGAAGTTCTAATATCATGTCAAGGAATCAGTAGACTTAAAAGCTTAGTATATTAGGTGAAGATCCAAGAATACTTTTGTCTCTCTGCTCTATATCACAAATTTTGTCTTTCTTGCAATTGTCTAGTGCAGAGAGGTTGCTTAGAATTGACCAGCTCATCTTTTGGATGACATAGCTTGCTCTACCCGCCTTTACCTTTTGGAAAAAAACAGTGACGTAATTTTTCTTTTGTTCTCTTGCCATTAAGTAAGGATGCTTCAATTTGAAATTATTTTGCACCTCCATTCTTTTTGCATTCATCTCTTCTCATTAATTTTTCTCTTTTTTAATAAAAATGAAAGGTAAGTGATAGAAACAGGTTTGTTTGTCCCTTTTAAACTAGTTTAGCAGGTTTAGGAGTAGTGCTAGGCCTAGCTGCTGCCTATGAAATACTAGGGGTTAGTTAATTTTTAGTCAATTAGAAAATTCTGTTCAGTTTGTTAGTTCAGGAGAAGAAAATTCTCTCCAGAGTTGGTTAGACCCAACAGTGTATTTCAATAAGGGGTTGTGATTTACAATCCCTAGTTCATCAATAAAATCCCCTATTTTCTGCTAGATCTCAGTTCCTGTCAGTAAGCAATATATGTAGAGCTGGAATCAATTATTCTATAACATCTTGGATAGTTTACTGTTCTCACATGTAGTTTGTTTTATTCTTTGGTGTATTCTCAAATAAAGGTTCATCGGATCTTCTCTACAATACGCCAGTACAATCTGGAGACAAATGATAAGACATTTAGATGTATGATAGACTTGTTCTTGAAGATGAAAGACGTAAGTTGTACCCATTCATTTTCATTCTTGTGCTTATTGTTCACCAGTCTTTTACTGATTTTAGCTTCATCTTGCTAAGTATCCACTGTAGCTGTATTTTAGTGAGTTGCAGTGAAATTTAGAACGCCGTTGATGTTATTTTATTTCATAATACAGCTTGAAGGTGCATATAGAATGCTCGATGAAATGGGGGAACTGAATTTGAAACCATCAGCTAGCATGTACAATACCATAATGGCAGAATGTTTTAGAGAGGTGATGTTTCTTTAATGCCTCTGTTCTATACTTAATATGCTTTTTGTGTTTTTGCAATGAGATTGGAATGCTTTTGTTGAACCTAAAAAAATGGTTCCATTGAACCTTTGTTGTTATTTTTTCGTTTCGTCTTTTTTAAATAGTTATAGGTTATGGACATGAGTATATGACACAAATCTTTGAGCAGGGTCATTCTGACTCTTGGGCTTTGGGCAAAGAGAAATTTTACCAAACTACACTCTAGAAATCAATAGTTGCATTAAGGGATAACTCCTTGTATCTGTAAAATAGTACGGTTATCTGGGCAATCCTTTGCATACAAATGATTTCTCATGAGTTGAAATATGGCTGCTGATAATGGATATAGTTTTGACAAGTTTTGAAATGCTGAGAAGTCCTTCCAAAATGTATTTGAATCACATCTATCCTACTTCAGCATTAATGCATTCCTTTTCTCACCATTTTGCTGAAATTTTTCAGAAAAACACGAGTGATGGGGTCAGGGTCCTTGAGCACATGCAGAATGCTGATGTAATGCCTGATTCAGAGACTTTTAGCTACCTGATTAGCAACTCTGAAACTGAAGAGGATATAGTTATGGTAAGTTGGGATTTATAACATCATAATAAACCCATTTCAGTCATTTTTTGATCTTCAATTCTGTCATTCTGTGTGTGTTCAGAAGTTTCTAATATTTCTTATGTTCTTTCTTCTAATATTAACTCAGACTATAAGATTGATTGCTTCAACTTTTTTATCTAAGAAATTTACTATCTTAGTATTTCCATTGCATTATCATGAACCAACTCTTAAATTTTTCGATAGACACATGAATGCTCTTTATATGAAATATGTTTTCTAATGCATGCATCTCTTTCTTTGTTCAAAAAAGTTGGGGGGGCCAAGGCCTATGCTCTCCCCCGGGCGCGGATCCATCCCTGATACTGTCTTCAACCATCTCCACCAACAGCTTAAGCTCTTGTGTTGAGGCACGAGTGGTTTTTATATTTTTAGCGGGGTTTAGTTTGATTTCTATGATAGAAAATAATTGCACCACAGAAAATAATCTGTTTGGATATGCCTACATCAACGGAGCTACATAAAATTAGTTTTAACTTAGGTATGCCATTTTGATAAGCTGTCTATGGATGAATGCTTACAAATGTATGTTCAACTTTATGCTTGTAGTATTATAAAGAACTGAAGGAATCTGGAATCAAACCTACAAAGCAAATTTTCATGGCCCTTATAAATGCTTATGCTGCTTGTGGACAGTTGGAGAAAGCAAAACAGGTACGGGTGCAAGCAGCATATGCTGCTGCTTGAGCTATCTATCATTTGCTTGAAAGACAAGTAACCTTTATTGTGACTAACTAATCCTCCATTGTAGGTAGTGTTAGATCCATTGATACCACAGAAGAACTTGAACCAAATCAAGTATGTGCTTGTTTCAGTTCTTGCAGCACATGGGCAACTGTCTGAAGCTATTCATTATTACGAGGAAATCAAGAAAGCTGGACATAATTTGGAGCCAAAAGATGTTATGAATCTCATTGTAAGGTTTTGAACATATTATCGGCTTTTATAAAATTTTTAACTTAATATGATTCATAATCAACGAATTCAACATCCATAGGAGAAGACTCGGTCCGATGTAGAGCTGGACAGGTTGCTTCTTCTACTTGAGGAATTAAATGATACAGATTATTGGAATGGAGCTTGCTGCAGAATCATCTTGTATTGTATTTGGAACAAGGATATAAGGTTCCATCTTTCTATTCCCACTTTATTGAAACTTTTTTTCACCAGAAATGCATTCTATAGTTTACTTATGCTCACTATATTTCGTGTCAGTTCTGCTGTCAACTTGTGTAAGCTCCTCAAGAATAAGTACCAAAGCGACGAACTGGTTACAGAAGTTCTCTGCGATAAGCACCACAGCAATGAATTGGTTATGAAAGTTCTCTTTGATAAGGTTCGCCTTTGCTTCCTTCCCGAAAAATATTCCTAATCATACTCCTATTACTATAAAATAAAGTATTAAAAACAGTAGATTTTTTTTTGTCTTGGAATCTCCAAAAAAACAACCAATGCTTCCCTTATTTAGTGTGTAGGAGGATTTTTAGGAGAATCTATTAGTAAAGTAAATCATTTATCTATCTCTATTGTGTGTCATTATTGGTTTCACAACAATTGTGTCTGTATTTGTATAGGTGTTCTCTCTCATCAACGGGTCAGAGTCGAGCCATTTGCAAGCGAGCCTTGAACTGCTTTCTGAAATCAAGGATAAGCTAGGCCTTGTGCCTCCAGAGGAATATCATGATTCTCTGCTAAGTGCTCATGCCAAAACCTCTGAATTACATAATGCTAACTGAACAAAACATTGAGCTAAACTAAGAAGGGTGAGTAGGTGAAGTACTCTTCAGTCTTCACTTGACTTCCTATTAATAGGGGCATTATATCCAAATGTGTACAAATAACTCACAAAATTTGGGGTTGAGGTGATAGATAGGTAGGTCTTTTCTAAAAGGGCTGTTCCAGAATTCAAACATCTGATATTGCAGCTAAAGTAGGCATGAAGTTGCGGTGTACTAACATTTTTCTCTCTTTTCTTTGTTAATATAATATCAGAAAAATATTAATCATACTATGTTTATTTTTGATGATGTACGTATGAGTAATTTTGAAACTTGCACTGAATATGCAAGCTGATAGGGGGGCACCTATAACAACAGTCGGATAAAGTGGAGACTGGAAACTGGAAAGTGGGCTGCATTTTGAAGAAAAGAATTGCAGTTAAAATCTTAAAAGAAAATCATTGTTCATTGTTATGATCATTTGTTACTGCGACAATGCTCAGGTGCAGTAGATTTTTATAAAAACCAAAATTTGCACAACAAATTTGGCCATCAAAATTGTTACACTCAGCTATAAAATTTTCACAATTTTTTAATCCATAGCTAAGCATGCTGTTATATTTTCCAATTGAGACTACATGTATCTTCTTCTATATAAGGCAGTTTTGTTTGAGTCAAAAACATCTACTAGGAACTAGTTTTGTTAACAGATTTTTTTCCATCCATATTATTCAAAATCGAGACTTTTGCTCAAGGGGAATTAAGTTTGTATCACTTGAATCAGATAACTAAATATATGCTAAACAAAGAAAAAGAAAAACATTTTAAGAGTGTGAAAACTATGTGTATACCTAAAGAACGATAAAATCGTAATACAGTTATGCACAAGTTTATATTAGGATCTTCAGCAGTATTTTGCTTCTTTTAAGTGCTAATATCCAGTAATCTATAGGACTCGCACCAATATATATCAGAAAATTATATTAGATGTTTTCAATGATCATCTAAAATTTAATTTGGTCCAGAGTTTAAAAAGTTTTAATTTTGTCACTTACATTTCTAAAGCATTTCAAATTTCTAAGATAAGAATATCAAATGAGTACTTCAAAAAAAAAAAAGTCAGTCAAGAATTTATCTACATCAATTTCATGTAAACCTTAATAATTACACCAACAAAATTACATTCCCATCATGATTCAAAATGAGTAAGCAACAAGAATGGCTTGCCTGCACCTAGCCTTAGCCTGTTTGAGCCTCTCATCCAATGTCTCTTCCTTCACAGAAGCCTTCACCATTGCCAAATCCATTTCCATCAGCTTCAACACTCTGAACAACTCAGTCACCATTCTCTCTTCCACTTTCCCTTCATCCATCAGTATCTCTGCCTCCTCCCTCGCCCTCTCGGCCACAATCTCCCCAGCCTTTGCTAGCAACTCCGTCGACCCGAATTCCTTCCCCATTAGCTCCTCTAGCTTCTCCAAGAAGTCAGCTATGACATAACCTATTGGCAGCTCTAAATTAATCTCTTTTGTCCTCTTCCAACCAACCTCAAAATTCGGTGGCTTGGCCTGTGATATTTCAGTTTTAGGCCTTCTTTGCCTCACTATTTCTGATCTTCTTCTCTTCTCTATGAGAAATGTCTCTGGACTGTTGACTGTGCTAGAATAGGATCTTGGGTTGGAAATTCTTCATTAGAATCATCATTGGAATAATCACTAGCTGGATAATTGGTGCTTAAGGCATTATTGTTATTATTATTAGTGATGCAGTTGATGGAGAAGTGCTTTCTTGGGTGGATTTGAATATTGGAAATCTCTATAAATGGTCTATGTGAATAGAGATGGTTTTGGTTTTGGTTCGGATGATGAGAATGAGAAGTAGGATATGATGAGAGAAACTGGAGGATTGTGGAAGCCATTGCTACTAGTTTCTTAATGCAGCAAAGTGAAATAAAGATTAAAGATAAGGCTCTTTTGGCTTTTATATCTGGTTGGTTTGGTTTCTATGATGATTTTGTTGTAGCTTTTCATTTGAGTCAGATAATACAGTTAAATTTTGTAGTCCAATAAGCATAGAGTACTATGCTAAAATATCCCATGAGGAAGGAACATTTCACTTTAAGTTCAGATTCATTGCAGTGATAACTGATAACAATAGACATGATTTACATAAAGATTAATAAATTTTCCATTAGTTGCTTTTTTGTTCCTAATTTCTTTTTATATTTTGAGTAATATCCAAATCAATTTAAAGGATAACAAATTTTAATTATTAAATTAGTCTCTAATATTTTATTTTGTTAGATAAATTAATCTTTGTATTTGCATATAGCGTTACTAAATTAAAGTCCAAATCTACTATTTCATGCATTAACGTTACTAAATTAGATATTTGTATAGTAAATATAGTTGGAAAATGCATGAACTAATACACTTTTAGTGTAAAAAAGAGAAGAGTTTATTGATTTAAGTAAAGCAAAAATAAAAAAATATTAATCACCTAAAAATCTCTTAAAAAATAACTTACAAGGTATATAAAACAAATTTATAAAATAGTTTCTAAATACTAAAGAAAATATAATATCTCTAAGATATGATAAGATTGTACTAAGTGGCAAAACTGAAAAAAAAAAAAAGTCTTATGCCAAAAAATGTTAAAAATTAAAATTAATAAAAAAATATTGTTCAAGATTAAGACTAGGTCTTTTAACTTGTATTCTTGTCATTGCTGTTAGATTCTGTAAAATTTTGTAACTTTTCACTTTGTTATACTAATTATGGTTGAAACCATAGCTTGAGCTTATTATCTTAATCTTCATTTTGTTTATTCATTTATTTATTTATTTTGTGCAGATTACGGTTTATCAGTGTCTTGAAGGAGGAGTTATTGCTGTTTTGCAATCTTATGTTGATGAGGATGTAAGTCCAACACTGTTTTTTTTCCTGACATTTTATTATTTGTTTTGAAGAATTTAATTGTGTTTCAGCTTTGAGGTTTGTTTTTTAAAAATTAAATTTTAAGGAAGTTTGAAATTCTTATTGGAAAAATGCTTCAAATTTCATCTGTTATGTTGACCAGAAGGATGAATCCTTTTACACAGTGAGCTGGGCAAGCAATGTTGATGGTGCCCCATTTCTGGTGGCTGGAGGAATCAATGGCGTAATCCGAGTCATAGATACTGGTTCTGAGAGGATATACAAGGTATACCACACCTTTCAAGGGTTGGTTTATTCTTTTTTACATACAATAGACCAAAATAATGATGGTTGTTTGATTTTATATTTAGTGTTAGTTGTTAGTTCACAGTTATGTAGGAAGCATTGGGTGCTGAATGTCTTGAAAATGATTTCTTTTATTCATGTGATTCTTGACGCAGTGCTGTTTTTTCATTAGAGCTTTGTTGGGCATGGAGACTCCATAAACGAAATCAGGACCCAAGCATTGAAGTCATCGCTTGTGATCTCTGCAAGCAAAGTGAGTAGCTTTCTTTTGTATGAAATTTTGATGGTAAGAGTAATGGTTTCCTTTCAACCATTAACATCTAAATTTGATTAGGATGAATCTGTCCGGTTATGGAATGTTCATACTGGAATATGCATTCTGATATTTGCCGGGGCTGGAGGGCATCGTAATGAAGTTTTGAGTGTTGTAAGTGCATTCATATCTATGCAATGTATTTCTCTATACTTTCTTGCTTAATTAGTAGTTCTCTATCTTAATTCTTTATTGTAGTTCTTTATCTTTTTGCTTTTTATAGGACTTTCATCCATCAGATATATACAAAATTGCTAGCTGTGGCATGGATAATACTGTAAAGATATGGTCGATGAAGGGTAAGAATATATTTTCATGCCATTATTTTATTAAACCTGGTTATATACGATCTGTGTAAAACAATCTCTCATCTATTCTTGTCAGCAAAACAGAATGGTGTGTACCAATTGTAATTAAATATTATTGTCTTTCTCATTTAAGTGATCCCGGCTTTTATTCTGGTGCAGAGTTCTGGACCTACGTGGAAAAGTCATTCACATGGACAGATCTTCCATCTAAGTTTCCCACAAAATATGTGCAGTTTCCTGTAAGTAAAATTTTATTTGTAGAAGTACATACATATATGAGATCTTTTCTAATAGTAATTCTTTTCAGGTATTCAACGCTTCAGTTCATTCAAATTATGTCGACTGTAATAGGTGGCTGGGTGATTTTATCCTTTCAAAGGTGACACACTTTCCAGAGTTATTCTACTTCCCTGTGGCAACCAATGGTTGCATTTTGGCTTCCTTCACATGTTATAAAATGATCTTTGAGAAACCAAATACTAGTAAAAGAAAATGTTCAACGGTATTTCTGAAACTCCTTACCAAATCCTAGAAAACTTGGTATTCAACTGAACCACACTGCTCAAGAGTTTTATAATATTCTTCGAACTCAACTACATTTCATATTAACTAATATTATTCCCTTTATATTACATAAATTTATCTGCCGATTCTGAAATTAATGGATTATATTGCATTTCCAGAGTGTTGACAATGAAATTGTCTTGTGGGAGCCTAAAGTGAAGGACCAAACTCCAGGAGAGGTTTGTTAGAATTATTATCTTGTTTTATTTCATTTTAATTTAGACTTTTCTTTTTTAAATTTCAGTAATTATTTGCAGATACAGTTTCAATTTTTTAAGTTGAAAGCATTTGTGTTTGTTGTTTAGGGTGTAGTTGACATTCTCCAGAAATACCCTGTTCCTGAGTGTGATATCTGGTTCATCAAGTTTTCTTGTGATTTCCATTACAATCAAGCTGCAATAGGTAATAACTAACTGCAATTTCTTCTTAAGTCGTATTTTGTTTTCTTCTTGTAACTGTGTATTACACAATTTGTTCATTGTGGTTTGCTGCCACTTCGTCTTTTGATACAACATCTGCTACATTTTATTTACAATTTTCATTTCCTTTTGGCTTTGCCAGGTAACAGGGAAGGGAAGATTTTTGTTTGGGAATTGCAGTCAAGTCCGCCGGTTCTTATCGCAAGGTTTGTTTATCATGTTATAATGATGAGACATGTTTTTATCTTAGAAAGTTTTTTTATGCTCAATTCATCACCTTTTCCAGGTTGTCGCATCCTCAATCTAAATCTCCAATCCGGCAAACTGCCGTGTCTTTTGATGGAAGGTAAATGCCATATTCTTATGTTGCTCTTTTGATGGAAGGTATTATCTTCTTCCCTATGTTTCTTTTCTCAAGCAGTTCCTTCTGTTATGCTGCAGTATTATTTTGAGTTGCTGTGAGGACGGCACGATATGGCGCTGGGACGATGTTACAAACGTGCCACCAGCTTAGGCTTAGCTTAGCCTCCATGACTGGTTTGGCCAGTCGTTGGAAAATAATTATTTTAGGAACATTGTTATTATTTGTATTCTATTTATTTTATTATTGAAATAGTTTGGTAAGTATTGAATGCTGTTTCAAAAAATGCAAGAAATGTTTCAAATATTAGGTTGACCATATGAATCAAATGATATTAAGTATTTTATTATGAATTGTCCTTTAATAACTCCTCTTATTATTCTTCTTTGCTGTGCACTACACACCTGGTTGTTGTAAGTTTGTAACTGTGGTATCTATTAGCATTGAACATCGTTAAAAAATTGTGTATATAACGTTCAAATCTGGAATTTTCTCCTGCCTCATTAAACTGCCAAGGCCTTTGAGAACTACCTTTTTTACGTTGAATTTTTTGCTACATTTTCAAGGGGGACAAAATTTTTATACCAATGAGACAAAACTTTGTTATACCAACGAGACGAAGCTTAATTTCTGCCTCACTGATACAACACCCAACAAGAGTTTGCAATTTTGTATACTATATACACAAGAATCATATCCTATGTAGATTAAATCTCGTAACTTAAAATTGTACATCAACAAAAGGTATAGGGCCTTTAAAGTTGATTCCTCAACTGCATCAATAGGCCCTGCATGGTCTCAATCTTTTGACTTAGTTTGACAATGGTACGGTGCTGAGTGGAAGAAGAGTCCGAACTCCGAAGTACCAACATGAGTGATTAGTTCACTGAGTTTAGCCTGTGACTCTACAACCACTTCCTCAAGCTGAGTTAATGTCTCTTCCATGGTTTTGTGTGGTCCTTCATTAACCCCGCTTGGTAAGGGAGAATGTCCTCTATTACCAACAACACTACCATCTCTGGTAACCTTTTCAGAAGAGAAAATCTTGTCAATGCCCTCGCTTCCTGCAAGTCACCGTACCATGTTTAGAATATTAGAAAACTACTACAAATAACTATACCATTGTTGGTACCATTACTAGAAACAGTAGAAACTACCTGCAAATCATCATAACATTATTGGTTATAATTTGTCCGAGTATACAGTTATTTAGTTAGAAACAAAGGGAGTAGGAAAAGTAAGCACAAATGTATAGCCAAAGGATCAATAAGCTATACAATCAACCAAAGCTAGAAGGCCTAGAGAGTGATAGCGTTGCATCATAGTTTTCCATTGATTTGCCGAGCATTCTAAGTATCATACATGACATGATCACTAGTTGTCATCAATGAACCAACCACTTGGATTCATTAAACCTTGCTTCAAATCACTATCCATTACCTATATATTTAGTTTACTGAAGGCTATAACATAACAATAATAAATAGAAATTAAAAGAACAAGATATGTCCGATGAAAATTAATTCAGAAACATTAGAAACTGGAAAGCATACCTAGGTTACCAAGTTGATCTATTACAGCCTGACCAACAGAACCTTCCAGCTTAAGCAGCCGCAAAACTCCAGCAGTGATTCGGCCAATTGAATCAATTTCAGATTTGCACAGCAAAGTGAGGTGCTGAAGCTCATCCTTGGTTACTGCTGCTTCAATCTGCAAGGTACAATCATCATCAAACGCAACATTCATGAGACAATGACCTATATCTAACTATGAAATTCCCATTACCGGTTGTTTAACAGTGAACTTTATGTCTTCCACTTCCCAATTCACTATGTCATCAGTGTTGTCCTCACATAATATCAAGCGAACTTCAAGACCAACTCCCTCAGTTGTGTTACTATTTTCTTTATCCCCGTCTGCAATTAACATTGATGGAGGATTGCCCTTTTGGATATGAGGCTTTAATATTCGTAGCCCTTCAATTCCTACCTGTAAGTGCAAGCTCAATAAGGTAAGGTGTATGAAAGGGGTAAGACATATCTGGATGATAGACAAGAAACAGAAAAGAGATACACGTAGAAAACCAATCAGTAAGGATATTGAATTTTATCATTCTCAAAGGAGAAAGAAAATTCTTAATTCTGCAGTAATTTGGAGAAAAATTTACACAAACAGATTGCATTAAATCTTTGAAACTCAGAAGGAAGCTTTTTCTACCGTAACAAGCTCTATTGGATTTTGTTTTATCCGATGCAATTGTGCTTTGCCATTCAGAACCTTCTTTGGGCTACTTTTTGCATTTACTCGTAAACCACGGAAAGTTGTGTGCCAACACCTCTCTTCTCTGTCTACAACCTCAAGACTGGAGAACCACCACTGTTCAGCCATCTGATCTGCACCTTCAAGAGCAAATAACCAGTCTCAATTCTATAGTTACATCCACGTCATCTGGCTTCTTCAGGTGTGGAAAACTGGTTTCCTCCCCTTGTCTCATACTTTCAGCTAGCAAAAAGTTCAGCAAGTAAGAAATGTATACTTAGCAAAATAAGTCTATGCAACACAAAACAAATCTATTTTATGTAATAAGCAAATATAGCAACTAGAAAAAATCAGGTGAAATTGCTTCATACCATCTTCTGAATTATCAACCATGAGAGGTGTTGTCTTAAAAAGTTTTGATAAGGGTCCTTTTTGTAAGTTTTCCAACCCTTTTGAAAGGCCTGTCCCAGGGCCTCCATCAGGTCCAAGTATTCCAAATCTATGCAGGAGGGCTTCAGCATAGTTCATTCCTCCACCAAGTCGAACACCAGAAACAGAAGCTGACACATTTAAACTATGAGACTCCATATCTTGCTCATTTAGTGGAATGACATGAACCATACTGATGTCTAGAAAAGGGATTGAATGAGCATTTCCATTCATTGGATGTTTCTTATTCTTATCTACCCAAAAAACAGCTCTAAGATGAGGATATCCATTATCACTTGGTGAGGGAACATTTTCGCTAGGACTCAAGAATGATCCATTTTCACATGGTAAGTGCCCCTCAGCATCCACACAATCTATCTGGACACTCTCCCACCGTAAAGTAGATGAAACAACAATAGCCCCTCCAAGGGTTTTATGGGCGGCATTAATGAATAGATCATCTCCGATAAACTGTACTAAAGGCATTCCCTCAACATTCACCGAAGACTCTAGAAATCTAAGTTGGAGGTCCTTTACTGTTAAACTCACAGCAGTATCACTGGGAACCTTGTCCATCAGCTTTCCACTAAAAGACTTGTCTCTAATGTCCTCTAGTTGTTTCCTTTTCCCGACCATAGCTATTTTCTCACTAACTCGCCCAAAATAACCATAGACGTCCAGGACAAAAAATAATTGTTCAACAGAAGTGTTGGATAGATACTGTCCACAAGCAACTCCAACCCTGACAATACCCCCTGAAGGAGGAATATGTAACAGTGGACTGCCATCAGCAGTTGCCATAGCTACTTCAATGCAAGAATCTTTGAGATCAACACATCTCAACAGTCCTCCAGTTTGTCCAAGGTAATTTTGAAGTTTGATTTTGTCATTACATGCCTCCAGGGACAAAGTAAGCTGCGATGCTCTGGCAGTCCACTTCTTCTGGCTAGCATCGATCGGTTGACCTTCCCAAAGACTAAAACAAGCAGGATCCTTTTCCAGGTTCAGCATTCTTAGTTTCAATGAGGGTGAATCAGAAAAGAAAAGGTTTTCAATTTGGAGTCTTGCTCCAGTGAAGGAGGTCTGAACTGTATTATTATCCATATAGATTTTAGAAATATCAGTTTCAAT
Organism: Arachis ipaensis; assembly: GCF_000816755.2. Taxonomy (NCBI): domain Eukaryota; kingdom Viridiplantae; phylum Streptophyta; class Magnoliopsida; order Fabales; family Fabaceae; genus Arachis; species Arachis ipaensis. Next base: position 119,472,201 of record NC_029789.2, on the reverse strand, counting down.
GTTGTCTAGTGGAACTGTAAGGTCAAGCCCCTTGAGACTGAAAATAAAAGATTTTATTGAGAAGTCCGGTAGAATGTCACCAGGACTGACAACAATATCATCAGCTAAGAATGAGGATATCCTCAGGCATGTTTCCTCCTGAAGATGAACCTGAACAAATATACAAAGATCATCAAACATATAATTGACAAAAAAAAAAAAGACAAAAAAGATGCACTATACGTCTGTAACAAGATATTTATTGAAAGATGATGCACATACCATAAGAGGCTGACAATCAATAACTGTCTGAGAAGCAAAGGATGGTGGAAGTGGTGAAGGCATGACTTGAAGTGCATGGAGGCATATTAGATGGATTCCCTCAATCACTTGCCACTGCTGTTCTCCTAGAGGGTATATTGGAGGGCAAAAGCTTCTAGCTGCCAAAAGAAAGGATTTAAAAACCAGTTGTTAAGCATTGGTAAAGTGATATATTATTTTCAAGAAACGTGTTCATAACTTAATACCAAATTCAGGCACATGGAAAGCATCTTTTGTGACAGCTTGCATCGATGGTTGCACTAGTGTACACTGCGGAGATGAATAGATGTCCCTGCATTCCAATGATAACAAGCAACCTAGTTACGTTGTTACGATATAGTGATTAGTACAGTCAACTTAGGAAGGAAAACAGATTATTGTGCCATTAAAACTATCAAAAGCCACCAAAATGATTGATCAACTAGAGCATATGAGAAACCCTTTTTTTTTTCTCTCCTCTTGTCAATTTGCATTAACTGCTCAGGATTTAATGCAGGATCTAACCATGAAAGTGGTTTTATGGACAGAGCACAAAGGCACAAACCTTAAAATTATTCCACCAATTGTAATCTTGGTCAAGTTATTGTCATTCTCTCCTTCAGAAAGACTGGCCTGCAAAAGTACATGAAACAGTATAACTCACTGATAGCCTGATAACATTGCACAATAAGGGGAAATAACATGGCAATATGACATCTTAAAAGCACATTTGTTAAAAGCATGTGACATCTTAACCTTTGCACCATACATTCAACCATAGCATGAATCATCCAGATAATATAAGGAGCTTTCTTTTCTTACCTTTCTCCAAGAATGATTAGCTTAGTTATAAGAAATAAACTTATCACACTAAAATCACATTGGCAAAACAAATATAGCAGCTACAATTTTGTATTCCTTTTGTTTACTTGTTTGTTTCTGCATAGTGCATATCTTGTTACTAATGGAGCCTCCAAAGACCCCCTCCCCACCAAAATGAATATGAAAATAAAGCATTACCCGAGAGAAAAAGAGGGACTGCAGCAAAAGCTCAAGCTGGAATTCTGCAAGTTATTGTCATTGGTTGGATCATTTATTAACTCTGAATTTGACTATATAATTGAAAGAGGTTTAAATTTATCTAAAAAGAAAGCTATGTGGCTAGCAACAAACCAGTATCTTTAATGCAAAGAAATATATGATCTACAACAATCGAGACCAGAGAACGCCCAGCAGCTTCAGTTGATCGCTGCTATGATTCAATTACAGAAACACTCAAAGGATGTCAAAATGAAACAATATTTTTATTCAAAGGAAACTACTGAGGATGGGTATTCTGAAAAACTGAAAAGTTAAAAAACAGTGTGAAACCTGCTGAGTCTTTAAATCAACATCACCCTTGTTTAGACAGACATATAATCCTGTCATAAAGCGGAGAAGTGCGCGTAGCCCTGCTCATACATGTTGTAGTAACTCATGTCAGTGATGTCACAATGATGCCATGTGTATCAATTCAATGTGGATACAAGAAACATTACATGTGCCCTTTTACTTACCAGGTTCACTTAGTGCAGGGCAAACAGCTTCATTGATGTGCAACTGAACCTCAAGCCCAAGTGGACTGTTCAAGTCAGTTCTCTGAACTGTTATCTGGCAGTTATAAATTCCAGCTATATTTCATGACTCAAACATTCAAACATAAAACAGATGTTTATAAGATTAGTTGTAGGAACTATATTTACATATGCTTCTCCTGATATTCCTTCAATAAAACGCTCTCCTCCAAAGAATACTCGCTTTGCACCATCATCATCTCTCAGGTTTGATCCCTCTTCAGAGAAGCCTAATGCAGCATCCGCGAACATGTCAGGATGAGGCAAAAGATCAATAGACAAAGATTCCCATTCTAGTTTCTGAGAAAGAAAAAAGAAAAACATGTATGAATTATTAGATGGTAATGCCAATAAAAGCAACATAACATCCACAACCTTGAGAGTATAGCTAAAAGTATAATTGCTTTTTATGAACCATTCTTTTTATTTTTCAATAAAACTTATCGGAACTATGTATTCTAATCATATAACTAAATGACAACTGTAAAATAAGCAAAATGAAAGAAATAAAAGCAAATCAATACAGATTACACATATAAGCATATTAAAACTAGAGAAGGAGGTAATTACTTTGAAGACATATATATATTTCTTGTTACTGGAGAATTCCCGTGCTTCCTTAAGATTTACAACCTGTAAAGGCAAATCTTTCAATAAAATGCCATATGCAAAGGTGTCAGATTTTTAAGCCTGGGTTTCAACAAATACCTGCCACTCTGCCAGCTTTCATTTGTGGTATACAGCGAAAGGTTATGTATTGTGATAGATGCCATTGGTGGTGCCCTATAAATAGATTTCAGGGAAAACTTAAAAACATAGTACTTGAGCCAAACATAAAGTGAAATTCTTTAGGTTTATACTTAAAAAATACTTGATAGACCCATCAGAGACTAAGATGTCCACGTCAGTTTCAATTTCGATTTCAATTCATTCCAAATCATAACAGTTGACAGGGTTGGTAGAGCACAAATAAACCAAATTCTGAGCATCAAGAAACAAGAATTTACCATGTTGCTCCCACTTTTCGACGCGCGCCCCCACCACCACGTGTTTCAAGTAATAGATTAACTGTGTGAATTTGTATAGTCATGCCATCAGAAATCTGAAACCGTCAGTAACTCTATCAATGAGTAACATTTTCAAATGAAAAATGTCTTTGCATGACAAGTAATTGGTCATCGCTATGAAACTACCAAACCTATGGAAAGGAATGCTATAAGCTGAATCACAATTCAATCAACCTTACACTAAATCCTTATCATATTCATCTCTCATTGTAAAACATCCAGTCCCCATTGGCAATAACAGCAACGGAAACAAATATAGTAAAAAATAAACTGAAAGAGAGTAAAGTGACAAGTGTCACAAACCTTATCAGCAAAACCATAACCACTACCCTTCGAGGTGGCAGCGGATGAAGTGGCACTGCACATAAACCAAGCTTAGTGAATAAGCATTGAAAAACAGCATAAGCATCCATCAACGCACAAAAATAAAATCAAGTAACAAGTTTAATTCACCTCAATTATTTTTCATATTAATAAGATGTTATTAATTTTAGTATGGTAAGTAATATAGCTTTTTCCCGGTTACATAAGGAGAAAAAGGGGGAATCTAGGAGCCATTTAAACTACAATTTATTTTCGTAAATATTAATTAAGTAGGGAGTGTTAAATAAGACATAGAATATTTAAACACAATGAACAAAAAGAAAGCAAAACTAAACAAAGTTGGTCAGAAATTATAAACTTTGAATAAAAAATTAAAAATAAAATAAAATTTCGCAATTTCTTTTAAATTTGATTCTCGGTCCGTATATATTCCCTTTAAGGAAGCCGTTAACAAAAATAAAAATAAAAAGCTGCAGCAAATAAAGAAACCGGGACGCACTCAACAGTCAAAACTCTATCTCTACATTTTTTTCCTTCCCTCTCTTTCTCTCTCTCGACTCCCGGCGGTATCACCACCACCCCCACCACGGCAGATGGCGGAGCAACACAGCTGCTGCTCATGCTGCTTCAGCTTCATAATAACCATGGGCCTCACCGCCCTTTTCTTCTGGCTCTCCCTCCGTGTTGACCAACCAAAATTCTATCTCGAGTCAATTTACGTTCCTGCCCTCAACAGATCCCTTCCGTCAACAACAAAAAACGACACCGTTTTATTCAAAATAAAGTTCACGAACCCTAACAAAGACAAAGGGATCAAATACGACGCCGTTCGGGTCAACATCTCCGTCTTCCTCTCCCAAAATACCACGCGCCTACTCTCCAACTCCACCGCCGTCGCTCCTTTCTACCAGGGCCGCCAGAAGAAGGCGCATAAGCCTAGCTCTGCCTCCTTCGTCGGAAACCTTACGCCGGCGGCGGGGATGGACGGGAAGGTGTATTTCCGGGTGGATTTTGCGACCGCGGTGAAGTACAAGATCTTGTTTTGGTACACGAAGCGACACGGTATGTGGGGAGGGGCAAATGTGCAAATTAACAATGGGGGTGTGAAGGTGTATCCGAAACCGGTGAGGCTTGGCAACGAGCCACCGAGGATCGTGAACGGCGCACCGGAGTTCCGTGGAGGCTATCGTGCGCTTCTTCCGCTATTCCTAGTTGCGTGGATAATGCGCACTCATTGACTTGACTTGACTTGACTTCACTAGTCCTGTATTTTTATTGGAGGAATTATTTAAATTAATTTAATTTAGTTATTTATTTATTTATTTTTAAAAAGCAGTGAAACACTGAAACTTAAAGTTCACTGCCATTTTTTCCCCGTAGAGAACTTTTTCTGAAAATGGAAGCTTTGCAGCAGCAATGAACACTGAGAGTGAATCAAGAAAACTCAATGAGCACGACAATTCATCGCGTTCCTCCCATTTAGAGAGAGTTGGAAGTGACACACTGGAGTTCACCCTTGAGCAAAAGCAGACTTTGTGTCTTATGAATCTCTTTCTGCATTACATAAAGCATATTCACTTGCACTAACCAATGATATCGAGCCAAAGTGCTATGAGGAGGCGGTGTTACAACCCTGTTGGCAAGATGCGATCAATGCTGAGCTTAAGGCTCTTAAAATGAACAAAACATGGAGGCTTACAACTCTGCCTCATGGGAAGAAAGCGATTGGAAGTAAGTGGGTCTTCAAGATAAAACACAACCCGGACGGTTCGATAGAAAGGTACAAGGCACAGTTAGTAGCAAAAGGGTATACACAAGTGGCTGGTATTGATTATCTAGACACATTTAGCCCAGTGGTAAAACTGAAAACACTAAGGATTGTGCTAGCCTTGGCTGCCATGAAAGGTTGGATGCTTAAACAAGTTGATGTAAATACTGCATTCTTGCATGGCGTACTCAAGGAGGAGGTTTACATGAGGCCACCACAAGGTTTGGAAATTGATGTTGATACTTGATACTCAGTTGTAAGATGATTTGATAATGGTGACTTTGGTGTTATTCTCATCAAAGTTGTTGATGAGAATGCCAAAGTCATTCGATGAGTAAGAGGGTGGATAGTATATTGTGTTTGTAGTATGATCACATTTTTGGTGATGCTGCTGCTGGATATTTCATTATTTTGGATGCCGTTACATTCATTATTAAATGTTGGAGTTCATCATTGACTAGCAATCAAGGAATTGTAGGCCGTGATGCATAGTTGTAAGAACCGAACCGGTGATCAAACCGGTCATGTTATTGGTTTACTAGTTTACCGGTTTAACTGATAAATCACTGGTTGAACTGATAAAACCGGTTCTATATAAATAAAAAAATATAAAAATAACTTCCCTTTTTTCATTATAATAAAATGTTTATTTAAATATATTCTAGTGTTAATGCATATGTTTAGTTGTGTATCACAAATAATATCAAAGGTAGATCAATTTCAACTTACAAGAATTCGTCTCATATATACCAATATGTACCAAAGGGCATACAATATGGTTGACGAATATCATGTTATGAAAGAGTTTAATTAAAGTTAAAATTCAAACCCAGCAGCGAAGCTTCTAATCTACAAAATGCTAAAAACTTTGATGATAATTTGCATGGTAATAGAAATACCATAACGGTAAATAACACAATACCTATAACTAAATCTAAGTAGGGAAACTTATTAAGCAACTGGTATATCGCTTCTATGGAGTAACAACCTCAAGCCTTGTTTGGTGCTTCTTCAACTTTCTGCAGCAAGACATGACAAGATGAGTCCTAAGCAAGTTGATATGATGCACAGAAAATCCGAAAATAAAATTTGTGAATGATATATGAATGCTAGAATATGCATTTAGCCTAATCATGCCAGTCACATTTAGCATATCTAACTGAAATTCGGAACCTCATAAACTAGGTTGGTAATTTCATGAATTGAAGAAAGAGAACCCAAACTTAGAAACCATGCCAATTACAATTCAATAATGATATATCTTCCTCAACATCTTCCTAAATATTCTCCTGATTTCTAAATAGTGAGAACATAAAAAGCACTCATTAGTTTCTTTGTTTATAAATTAGAAGGATAAATAATTTCTCATTAAGTTTTTGTAGAATTAAATGTAACAAGCAACCATAGAAACTTTATCAAGTAAAATCATGAGAAGAAGATAAATTGCCACGCAAATTCAGAGTGTAAGAAGTAGCCACAAAATTGAATTCGGACTTCTAATGAAGGTAAAATTATGTACCACTTCTTTGTTGCCCTTGCCTCTAGTGAAGAACTTGTAATTCCCATAGATGAATGCGCCCCACCCAGCCAACGAAACAAGCACAAACTGCAATGGCAGAAGATTTAGAAATACTTAAAATATTACCATAAACAAATATCAGGGAAACAAGACAATAAAGTAACTAAAAATATAACATAAATATAACACCAATAAACAGAATTTCATGATCAAGAATTAACAAATATATCATAAACAGAATAATTAAAAAATCAGAGATAATGCAGAACGCAGAGAAGTGAAGAATGAGCAATGAGGAGACCACCAACCTGTCCGATAGTCCGAGAGAGGACGCAGAGGATGGAGAGGACACGATGACGGCGACGACGACGACGTGGAGCCGCGGAACAAGGAGCCGCGACGAAGGGGACGGCTTGCGACCCAAAACGCGACGGTGAGGTGAGGTTGAGATGTCATTGGAGGCGCACCATCTCTGGCGAGATGAAGAAGATGACAGGCCGGCGGTGAGTTGATGTGAGGTGCGATTTACAGCTATAAAAGGATGTACAACCTTTTGTATTCTTCACAAACATCTCACTTCTTCCTCTCTTCCGTTTTTCTTCAGAAAAATAAGCCAAAATGTCTAGTGGTGGTGAATGTGTGATCGTAATAGTGGAGGCATGTTTAGCACCAACCATGTCTCAGACAGTTGGACAGCAGTCTCATCTGTCGTGTTATCCTGCCATTGATACAGTCCAACCTATCGGTGTCAACATCCCTGTACCATAAGGTGCAGTTAGGCAAAGCTATCACTTTAAACCCTTGTATAGAAAGGTCTGGATGGCGAAGCAAAAGGTAATTGCACAGATATATGGTGATTGGGAGGAGTCATACAATAAGGTGCCTAGGTTGCTGCAAGCACTGTAGAGTTGTTGTCCTGGAACAATATGTGAGTTCAAGGTCGTACCATACTATGATGGACACCTTATCATGCACGACTGTAGCATGTTTGACAAGGTATTCTAGGCCTTCCCTGCCTGTGTGGAGGCTGATGTGTGGAAAACGATCCAACACAAAACTCACCGGTAAGTGGACCAGGTCGCATCAAGTAATAATAACTCACATGAGTGAGGTCGATCCCACAGGGATTGAAGAATTGAGAAATTTTAGTTTAGTGGTTGATTTAGTCAAGCGAATCAAGTATTGGTTGAGTGGTTTGTATTTGGCAGAAACTAAATTGCATGAATTATAAGGAGACAAAGAAAAATTGCAGTAAATTAAAGAGAACAGAAAATAAAAGTGCTGAATCTTAAAGAATAAGTAATGTAAATTGCAGAAACTTAAATTGCAAGAAATGTAAATGGCTGAATCTTAAAGTACAAGAATGTAAATTGCTGGAATTATAAAAGGAATTGGGAATTGGGATTGCAGAATTTAAACAAGAGCAAGTGAATTGCAATTAAACAGAAGAGTAGAAGGTGAATTGAAGTAAAATAGATCTCAACAGAAAAGTAGAAATGCTTGAGGAATTAAAACAAAAAGTGACAGATGCTTAATTTGCAGCAATTTAAAAGAAGGTTGAAGATCTCAGGAGTGGAAGAGACTAGAAAATAAGTCTAGATCTCAAATCCTTCCTTGATCCAACAAGAACAATTGCAAAGAAATAAAGAAAAGTAAATTGCAGAAAGTGTAGAAGAAGATGCAGTAAACAGAAATGGAAATTGAATTATGTAGAAAAGTAAACAAGAGATCTCAAGGTAAGATTGAAACAGAAGTTCTTCAATTCTCCACCCAAGATCAAAAGCAAGAAAATAAAAGAGTGCTCAAGCAAGAACAAGGAAGAAGAGAGATCAATTCCCCATCCCAATTCTCTTAGATCTAAATTCAAAAATAAAAGCTCCAAAATGAAAATGAAAGTTTAAAGAAAATTTTAAAGTAAAGTCGAGAGGTCCTAATTAAATCAAACTAGCTCCTATTTATATACTTTCTATTCTTGGATTTTAGAATTTAAGTGGGCTTTTTAATTTGGTGAAGATTTGAATTTAATTGGATTTTTGATTGAATTTTCAGCCCATGTGAAAATTGCTCCCAGGATCATGGGTTCGAATCTTGGAGAGAACATTTGGCAAACATTTCCTTGGATTTATTTCTTGTGAGAGCCCGATAATCCTCCCTTGGAGAGCTGAGCATTGTTTTTCCTTTCCTTGTTTCTTGTTTCTCAAATTGTGCTCAGCTCTCAAGGGGAGCAGAGCATTGAAGCTTGCCTCCTTGGTTCATTGTTGCGCTCCCTTGGAGAGCACTGGGCTCTTGGGGAGAGCTTCGTGGCTTCCCTCCTTCCATGTGCCACGCTTTCCACTTTTCTTTGCCACACTCTTCTCTTCCTTGAGCCACACTTTTTAGGCAACGCTTTCTTATTTTCTTCTTTTCTTCACCTACAATTAATCAAAACAACCAATCAAAGTATCACCAAATTCACAAGGTTTATAAATCATTAAAAATCAATTAAATTTAGCTTAATCCTCATGATTTAGCATCAATTGAATGGTGGTTGTTTGATTCAAAGAAACCATACATTTCCATTCCAAATTACTTACTTAGAATGCAAGAAAGTGCATAAAACCTAATAGAAATAAAGAAAAAGACTAGTAAAGCTAGGTTAAGATGACTTGTCATCACAATACCAAACTTAAAACTTGCTTGTCCCCAAGCAAGAAGATAATTATGCTCAAAGGTTCTTTCAATTGGAATGGGTTGACGAATAACTTGTATTGTCCTGTGAGTGAAGTGATTAAGTGACAGTGGGGTGAACTCTAAATTATATGCTCATACAAGGGCTTCAGTGCTTACTAGTCCCTACATCCTAGAAGTCTTAGGTCTTAGGACTTTCATCCAAATGGTATCATGGAGATCTCTTTATATGTAATCACCTTGAAGCAGCTTATGATTTCTATGTTTTGGTTTTGACTCTAAGTGTCATGTCTCAAAGCGGCTCTTTAGATAAGATTTCAATCAATACTCCTAAACCAGTTGGTTTTAAGGTATTAGGTGTTAAAGCACCCCTAAGGATTTACTTGCTCAAGCCTCTCTCTTTGACACATTCGACCACAAGCATTTACTAGGATAACAACTCTTTGAGTTCTTGTTTCTTTCTTCTTTTCTGCCTAATAATTGATGCTCAGAGCCTTGGGCCATGTTCTTTTGTTTTTGTATTTTATTTATTTTCTTTTGTTTGCTGCTTCTTGGATCAATAAATGTTTGAGAATCTCCACAATACTTCTTTGAACTCTATGTCCTGCCTATGAGCTCCCATGCAAGTTTTCATAAGCATGCAACCTCAATGCATAATCGTACAACTAGAACCACCACTTCTCCTAATCTTTTGCTTGCCTCAAAATTGTTTAATTCCTCAATCCTTCTTTTCAAAGAACTTTCATGTGGTGCATTTTTGAGATATTGAGTGTAGACAAGTTTGGAGATTATAGGGTTGTGAATGATCAAGCATCTTAATTATTGAATTACATAGAAACTATGCTAGACAGGAAGACAGATAGGGGTATATTATCACTTTCAATCATAGCAGTGATGCAAAATAATCACTCAACAATACAACCTTTTGAAGTTTGCTTGCTTTACTCCTCATCATCATCATTGCTGGTCTTTACATTCCTTTTTCCTCTTTTTGGTCGACGATGCTTAATTCTTCCAAAAGCTTGTATGATACTCTGCAATGATATTGAAAGTTGCTTGTTCCCAAGCACTTGAAAAATGGTTAGCATGCATGAGTTATTTGTGGGCTTTTGAACTTACTTTGGTGTGGGAACACCAAACTTAGTACCTTGCCAATGGTTCTCATGCATCAGACTGACCATATGTAGTACTTCTTTTTCTTTACCAATGATAATAAAACTAAAGATTAGGAAATAGCAGAATAGTTAACTAGTTTATCTAAATGTTTGAAGCTAGCATTGTGCCGAAGGTGAGAATATGTTTTATGATGAAATTTTGGTGGGACACCAAACTTAGAATACTTCATTCTCCCTTATATTGTTTTGGTGTGCAACACCAAACTTAGCCTCTTGCAGTATAGATAAACTAATTGATCTTTTCATTAAAATAGCTATGAAAAGATAACTTTCTCAAGTTGGGTTGCCTCCCAACAAGCGCTTCTTTATTGTCACTAGCTTGACATCCTCCATCCTCTGATCATGGAAGTTGAAGCTTCTGTTTCCTTTGATTTTCTCCTCTTATTGTGGGCTTTCTTTTCTCCATTTCTTCTTGAGGAACTTCTCTGTGGTGCTTTTCTTTGATGATTGCTTCTTTTCCCGTAGCCCTCTTCTCACTTGCCTCTATGATTGCTTTCCCTTTTTCACACCTGGCAACTTTCTCATTGTCTTTCAGGTTGTCTTCAGTGGCTCTGGGGGAAGTATTTGCCCTTTCCTCACCCATTTCTGCAAGGTGCTTAGCTAGTTGTGCCATTTGCTTCTCAATTCTTCTGATTGAGGTTTCCTGATTCTGTGTTATCTCATCTTGGTGCTTCATCATTCTCTCTATTAAGATTTTCAAGTTGGTGATCTTCTGAGAGTCTTGTGAGATTGGTTTGTTGTGAGGTGTCTGAGGTTGGAAGGGTGAGTGTTGTGGTGGTGGTGTGTAGTGGTTGATGTTGGTATGGTGATATTTTTGCTGGTTTGGAAAATTGGGGTTGTTGTGGTTGAAGTCCCTTGGTCCTTGATTCTGGTGCTCACTCCTCCTCTAGTTGTAATGAGTCCTCCAGGGTGGGTTGTACACATCACCTTAGAACTTGTGTTGGAACATGCTTGAGGTACTACTTGGAGAGTGTGATTGGTCATGATTTTGTTGCCCACAGTTAATTGCTCCAAAACCTTTTTCAGATTGATTCCAACCATGGGGATTTTGAGGTAGGTTATGTGCATTTGCCACAGTAGTTCGCAGCTCATCGATTTTTCTGTCCATCAGTTTTAGTTGTTGCTAAAGCTGTTGATGTATCTGCTTGCTTTGGGCCATGACTGCACTGACACCTTCAATTTCCACTACTCCCTTCTCTTGTGTGAATGATTGCACTTCTACCTTTAGCGTATCAATTCCCTGGGGTTGTTTCAGCTTGGCTAGGAATTCACTCATTAGATCTTCCCCTCCGATTATGTTTCCTTGTGGGAAGACTTCAAGCCATTGAGCAACATCATTCATGGTGATGAGTGGATGCTTCAATTCATGTGTTGCATTGTTATCTGGGGTGATGACATTACTCCCACAATAGCTAGGATTCGTTGACGTTTCCTTCATGATCTGCATAGTCACAAACAGTCTAAATGAAGATTGAATATACTCATACCAAAATATGGTCAGAGGGTTAGTTGACACAATATGTCAAACAGTTAATAGACTTGAAAGACCAATAGGAGAAAATTATTTCTCTCATATATTCAATCAAGCAATGGCATAGGATTCACACAGAGACAGAAAAACCAGAAGAACTCCACTCTATTACTAAAGTGGGGTTTTAGTTAGTTTAAGCAAAAATTCAAACAGTTAGTGTGTTAGTCAAAAATTAAAGAAACAGAAAAGAAAAAGTGCTTGATCTAGATCTCCACTTCACTTAATCATTGTCAATCTAATTCAATCCCCGGCAACGGCGCCAAAAACTTGATGTGTGGAAAACGATCCAACACAAAACTCACCGGCAAGTGGACCGGGTCGCATCAAGTAATAATAACTCACATGAGTGAGGTCAATCCCACAGGGATTGAAGGATTGAGCAATTTTAGTTTAGTGGTTGATTTAGTCAAGCGAATCAAGTATTGGTTGAGTGGTTTGTATTTGGCAGAAACTAAATTGCATGAATTATAAGGAGACAAAGAAGAATTGCAGTAAATTAAAGAGAACAGAAAATAAAAGTGCTGAATCTTAAAGAACAAGTAATGTAAATTGCAGAAACTTAAATTGCAAGAAATGTAAATGGCTGAATCTTAAAGTACAAGAAATGTAAATTGCTTGAATTATAAAAGGAATTGGGAATTGGGATTGTAGAATTTAAACAAGAGCAAGTGAATTGCAATTAAACAGAAGAGTAGAAGGTGAATTGAAGTAAAATAGATCTCAATAGAAAAGTAGAAATGCTTGAGGAATTGAAACAAAAAGTGACAGATGCTTAATTTGCAGCAATTTAAAAGAAGGTTGAAGATCTCAGGAGTGAAAGAGACTAGAAAATAAGTCTAGATCTCAAATCCTTCCTTGATCCAACAAGAACAATTGCAAAAGAAATAAAGAAAAGTAAATTGCAGAAAGTGTAGAAGAAGATACAGTAAATAGAAATGGAAATTGAATTATGCAGAAAAGTAAACAAGAGATCTCAAAGTGAGATTGAAACAGAAGTTCTTCAATTCTCCACCCAAGATCAAAAGCAAGAAAATAAAAGAGTGCTCAAGCAAGAACAAGGAAGAAGATAGATCAATTCCCCTTCCCAATTCTCTTAGATATAAATTCAAAAATAAAAGCTCCAAAATGAAAATGAAAGTTCAAAGAAAATTTTATAGTAAAGTTGAGAGGTCCTAATTAAATCAAACTAGCTCCTATTTATACACTTTCTATTCTTGGATTTTAGAATTTGAGTGGGCTTTTTAATTTGGTGAAGATTTGAATTTAATTGGATTTTTGATTGAATTTTCAACCAATGTGAAAATTGCTCCCAGGAGGATGCTCAGCTCAAGTGGGGAGCAGAGCATTGGAGCTTATGTTGGAGATCCCTTGTCGCATGCCTTGGCTGGGAGAAGCATCAGGGGAATGCTCTGCTCAAGTAGGGAGCAGAGCATTGGTGCCTTGTGTGCATGTCTTGTGCGCTCAGCTCCCTGGCCGTGTCAAATGTTGCACGCCTTGCCTTCCTTGGTCCGTGTCAAGCTCTTGTGTGATGCACCAAGGAGTAGCGCTCTGCTCTCCTTGTGAGCTGAGCATTGGAGCTTCCAAGGAGAGGTCCCATGGGTTCGAATCTTAGAGAAAACATTTGGCAAACATTTCCTTGGATTTATTTCTTGTGAGAGCCTGATAATGCTCCCTTGGAGAGCTGAGCATTGTTTTTCCTTTCTTTGTTTCTTGTTTCTCAAATTGTGCTCAGCTCTTAAGGGGAGCAGAGCATTGAAGCTTGCCTCCTTGGTTCAGTGTTGCGCTCCCTTGGAGAGCACTGGGCTCTTGGGGAGAGCTTCGTGGCTTCCCTCCTTCCATGTGCCACGCTTTCCACTTTTCTTTGCCACACTCTTCTCTTCCTTGAGCCACACTTCTTAGGCAACGCTTTCTTATTTTCTTCTTTTCTTTACCTACAATTAATCAAAACAACCAATCAAAGTATCACCAAATTCACAAGTTTTATAAATCATTAAAAATCAATTAAATTTAGCTTAATCCTCATGATTTAGCATCAATTGAATGGTGGTTGTTTGATTCAAAGAAACCATACATTTCCATTCCAAATTACTTACTTAGAATGCAAGAAAGTGCATAAAACCTAATAGAAATAAAGAAAAAGACTAGTAAAGCTAGGTTAAGATGACTTGTCATCAGAGGCATTCAAGCATTGTAAGCTATTCATCTCCGTCGATGGCACACACCTGTATGGCAAATATGGTAGTGTTTTGCTTATTACAGTGACACAAGACGGCAACAGCAACATTCTTCCTGTTGCTTTTGCAGTTGTTGAGTCTGAGAGCATCGAGTTCTGGTCGTTCTTCCTTACAAATTTGAGACAACATGTCACCCCATCAGATAGCCTGTTGATTATTTTCGACAGATCCAGGCGATCAATGCTGCATTGAGAGCCGACAACAGTGGCTGGCAGCCTCCTAGAGCGTTTCATGCTTATTGTGTCTGGCACACGGTCGCAACCTTTATGTCTCGTTTCAAGTCTGCTAAGGACAAACGATATTTAATAAACGCTGCTTATAGTCCAAGCAAAGCTGGGTATGATTGGTACATGGATGCCTTGAGGGGTTTGTCGCGAGAGATGCAGACTGGGCTGGTAGGTTCAACAAAGAGATCTGGCTACAACACTACGATGGTGGTCGCCAGTTTGAGCACATGACAATGAACCTGTCCAAGTGCATGAATGCGGCACTTATGGGTACCCGTTATTTGCCCATTTCGGCCATCGTGTGATGCACTTACAAGAGACTACAATAGTTGTTCGTCAGGAAGAGCAGGAAAGCACAGACACAAATGGTGGCAGGGAATCAATTTTTTCAATGGCTGATAGCTGCTACTAAAAAAACAGAGAAGGAATCTCAAAGATGTGCATTACTCACTACGACGGACGGGCTTCAGTGTTTGTGGTTGAGAAGTTAGAGCCTTTTGAAGGTTGGTCACAAGGCTCGTTCTATGTTTGCTTGACGGCAGGTACGTGTGACTGTGACATTTTTCAATCACTTCATTTTCCATGTTATCATGCGCTTGCCGCTTGTGCCGCTGCTAGTGTTGGATAGGGTCCATACGTGCATCTAGTGTACTTGCAATCCATTGTGTTCAAGGTGTATGAGACGGAGTTTCCACTGATACTAAAACGATAAGTTTTGGCCGAAGTGGTTCGGGACACGGTTGTGTCCTAATCCAGCTATGAGTAGGAAGGCTACTAGCAGACATGTTTTTTCCAGGTTTCGTAATAAGATGGACGAGGGTGAGCATCGAGAGAAAAGGTGTGATTTATGCAAACAAATTGGGCATATCCTGAGAGGTTGTCCGGTGCTGATCACCATGGTAATGCAGGTGGTGTCCGGTGCCATAGGGCGGAGGCCGTGCCTATCAGTGAGGTTTGCTAGTGCGTGGGTCTGGAGGAAGCTGTAGGTGACCTACAGATGGATCTGTGACTAAGGTGGTCGCTGTAATGAAAGTGGATGAGTAGGGCCATAGTAATTGTTTAGGTAAGGCACCTGTACATTTGGATGAGGCTGATACTGCTGTTGACCAGGTGAAGGACAAAGTGGTGTCGACCTCGGTTAGGATGTTGTCATGAGAAGCCCATAGTCCAATGATGCGGTGTCGCATACTGTGCACTATTCAGCCATGTGTACCATAGGAGGAGCTAGGTCCCGGTGAAATGTACGGTGCCCAGACTGAGGTAGACATAGGAGTAGATGACTGTTGATGGACATGCCCCATGCTCTGCTCTCTACCCGTGCAGAATTGCTCCGTGATGCGCTGCATCGTGTCCTGGTCGGTGGTGTGAATATGGAATGCCTCCTCGAACTGGATCTCATCTACGTCCAATGCCTCGTGACGACTGCTGGATGCCCCGACGTCATGGCATCTAGGTGGGCCAGTATCCCAATCGTCCCAAGATCCCTGTGAATGTGAACCAGGTGGCTAATGTGGTGGTGGTGATGGTGGAGGAGGTGGTGGTGGTGGGGGTGAGTCATCGAACTTGCCTGGCATATCCCTGTGCTCCTCCTGTCGATGATACTTAGCCTTCTCCTCGGACTCAACGTCCAAGCGCTTCCTGCGAAGCCTAACCCTGTCCCTCCGAGGTCCTGCAACTCCTCCGCGCTCTCTTTCTTGGTAGGCCTCTAGGTGTCCGGCCGAACCTCCTTGGCCAGTCAACGACAGTCAGGCACGTTCCGAGGAAGGTGTAGGACGTCCCTCGACTAGCTGGCAAAAGGCTACACGTCTCTCGGTAAGTCCAACAGCCTAGGGTCATCAAGCACATTTTGCCCTGACAAGTGTCTAACATGGCAAGCTTGATGATACCAATCCACATATTCCCGCATTAGTCGATAGTCTGTGCACGGTTAAATGGATATCCGGTATCCCTCCCCAAACCGAGCCCTCCACCGATCGTACCACTCCCGAAGCTTAGTAGGCCACCAAACGTCCTTGCCCCGTCCTATGGTAGTTAAGAACCTATCAACGTTGACTGCGTTCCCTAGTACTGGCTACTCACCATCAAACTGGCGCTTCACCTGGTCGACATGGTATAATTCAACTATGTTGAAGTAGACGAGCGGAACAACAGACATCCATGTCCCTCACTTTGCCTCTTCCTTCAGTCATAGTGGGCAGATGTCCTGCAGTGCAGGGTCATCGTAGAGAGTCCGCAGGAACTACAATGTACGTTGTAAAATAATAATCAGTGACATGTACTAAAAAAGTATAAGTAATTTATGCATATGTAACCGAATAAAAGGGTAACTCACTCACCTCATCCAACTGTAACTGATCTAACGTCCGACGCCATCGCAGGACTCTCAGTTCGTGTTGGTCCCTGCTCTACTGTGTCATACCTATCAACATGTGGATATTTTCGAGAATAACCATGATTCAATTAATTGCACATCATATTGAATTATATAAACGAAGAATAATAAAATCGTAGTGAACAATTACCTCGCACCATGGTTACATGTAAACATGTCGCTCAGGTGGACACCACTGGAGAAATCTCTGATATAGTCAAGATACTAACAGAGGAGTGCATCGTACGATGTCTGTTATGGAGTGGTGTGCTGCAGAGCATAGAAAATAGTACGTCCATGCTAGCAATGTAAGACAGAGAACGGCACCTCTGAAAGCCATCTAGTAGTGGGAGCCACCGGAGATGGACTTAATTATTTGACTTATCAGTCATCAAGTAACCCCTAATCATCAACAGTATGTAACACCTCGCGTACTATCGAAGGGTGGCTGGATCATCAATATCGGACATCTGTCGGAGTTGCTCCCGAAGCCATGCCAGCTTGAGGGAGAAAGACTCCTTTGCCTGCGCACCCTGCTGCCGGACTGCAGGAGGCTTGGCACCAAGTAGCCGCTCCACCAACTCCCAAGCCTCGGTCCGGTACCATGTGTGGAAATCATGGAAGCACCTACCCACTGGCTCTTCATGCGCACGTAGCCAGAGGTGGTATGCAACGTTCTGTAGGGTGATGGTGCACTCACCCCACGACAAGTGAAAGGTGTGGGTCTCAGGCCGCCAACACTCCACTAATGTCGTAATCAGGGCATTGTCAAATGCAAAATTCCTAAGTAGCACTGCGTCGCCGAAGCCAGCTTGCCTCAAGTAGGGGACAATGGCCGCCGGTGGTAGACGTGTGTGACTCTCTTTCTTGGGAAGAAGTAGGTGAGGCCTCTAGTAAACAATAAAAAATCCGAATAAAAAATGTGTAACCCTATAAAGCTATAAAAATTTCACAATAAAAAATTCTCCCAAAAAATGTTTACACAACAAATTAATTTAAATTATAAGTCAACTAGTTTAACAAATAACTAATTTATTTAAAAAAATCCACAAAAATTAAGGACAAATGACATGAATAAAATAATTGGGATTCATATTTACACAAATATAACAGTCTAGAACTTGTTACATCCATGTCTTAGTTCTACTCTATATAAATCGCTAGTGGCTACCATGTTTTTACAATTTGTGCATAAACTGTGCCATCTCTGTAACGGTTTATGAAGACTAAAAATTGGCCATAAACCACGACAACCTTGTAGCGGTTTATGTGCAGTGACAATCCATTGGGACCAGTAGCAGATTATGAATAGTTCGAGCATCTATATATACCAACTGAAGGTAATTGTTAAGGAGAGTATCATTTTCACAAGAGGAATGCTAGAGGGCCAGCAACTTTTATGATTTGTAGCCATCAAATAGCCATCAATAATGGTTTTAATGGTGTGAGATTGATGTGAGATTTCATCCAATGGCTCACTCTTTTTTACTGGTTACATGCTGGCCAGAATTTAACAAAGTTGCTGGCCCCCTAGACTTTTCCTTTCCACAATGTCTAGTGGGGATAGTTTCTTAGCATTAGTTTATTGCTCTGGAAAAATCCATAAAAGTCAAAGAGAGGGTGTGAAGTTCACCGACAAGGATCCCTTGAGTGTATTTATCCGTTCATCGAATACCTTGTCAGATCTAAAAACCAGTATATTGCAGAAGTTTAGGGTGTTTGGGACTAAGTGAGCAAAGAAGTTATTTTATAAGATCCCTATTGCAGTTGTCTCAACCGGTTTCAAGTATGATACATTTGTGATAGGGTCTGATGAAGATCTGTAGGTTCTGTTTCATTGTCAGAGAAGTCTTCCAGAGGTCAGAACACACGAGTTGTATGCAAAGTTAGAGGATGGTGTCGACACTTAGGGGGATATCAGCTCTGAATCCTTAGTCGACTGCCTTGGGGGTGCTTCTAGTTCGATTCCTGTGGTTGCACCATCTTGTTCGTTCATTGCATTTCCATCCTTTGCGATTGATATGAACCATGCGGATGAAGATGGTTGTGGAGTATTGGAGAACCGTTCGTTCCGCCGGCTGGCAATTGAGATGACTAATTCTCTGTCATGATTTCTGATTGTGTAGGCGACAGTGAACCTAATAGAGTTGAGAATACAATGTGAGAGGATAATTCAGACGAAGAGCCTGTCGATATAGTTGGGGGCAGTGATGAGGATACAATGAGCAATCCACGTACACAGTAGGGCCTATCAAGTTCCGGCACAGCAATATCCTCCGCACTTTTCAACCCTAAACTTGGAGGTTATGGGGTAAAAGCCAGACGTAGATGCTGTCTTTGGGGGTCAAGGATTGTATCATAGAACCGCTCCTACAGAATTTCAAATTGAGAAAAGAAGTTTTGTTGATTGTGAAGTAGGGGTGTTCGCGGTGCGGTTTGGTTCGGTTTTAAGGAAAAAAGTCATCCGATCCGAATGCTTAATTTATGTGCAGTGCGGTTTGGATTGGATGAAATTTTTTTTGGAAATTCGATCCGATCTGATCCGATTACAAGCGGTTTGGATCGGTTTGGATTTGCGGTTTTTTAAATAAAAAAAATTAAATACATATAACAAGTCTCAACATAAAATTTTAAATAATCAACAATGACATAACAAGTCTTAACAATATCTTAAAAAGCTAACAATAACATAACAATAGAAATAAAATTATAGGTTAGTTAAAATAAATAAATAAATAACATTTTGAACATAAAATATTTATTAAATAATAATAATACATGAATAATAGAAAAATGTATAACAAATTGAACATGTTATAAGTATAATTGTAAATATAATAATAAAATAATAATATTATAGCACATTGTGCGGTTTGGATTGGATTGGATCGGTTATGAAAAGTAGATCCGAAATCCGATCCAATCCAGCGGTTTGCAAAAAATAGAATACAATCAAATCCGAATTAGTGCGGTTTTAATCGGTTTTCGGTTTGGATCGAATTGGATGAGCGGTTTAATTTGGATCGATTTGGATTTGAACACCCCTATTGTGAAGGATTAAAGCATCCGTCGTGGGGTTGAATACAAGATGTTAGAGTCTGATCATCTTAAGTACCATGAAAAATACAAGGAATTTGGCAAAGGTTACACGTAGTTGATTCACATCTCACTTCATGCACGAAAAGGTACCTGGGAGGTTGGAAGGTATAATGGACCGCACACTTGCTTAGCTACATCGATTCAAGCAATCACTGACAGCTTGATTACGACGTCATTTGTGCGAGGACCTTTCCATTGGTTAGAGTGGATGCTGTGGTTACGATAAAGGTGTTGCAGGAAGTAACAAAAGCAACTTATGGGTTCAAGCCAACTTACAGGAAGGTTCGGCTGGAAAAGTAGAAGGTAATAGCATAGATTTATAGTGATTGGGAAGAGTTCTACGATGAGTTGCCACGTTGGATGCTTGGAGTCCAATCCACTATGGTCGACACAATTGCTATGTTGAAGACTTCTCCGATTAGAGTTGAAGATCAGGTTGATGAATCTACAGTGTATTTTCAACGTATTTTTTGGACATTTCCTCCTTGCATTGAAGCCTTTCGACATTGCAAGTCACTAGTGAGTATCGATAGTACTCACTTGTATGGCAAATATGGGGTACCTTGCTTCTGGCTATAACGCAAGATGGAAACTCGAACATCTTACTGGTTGTATTTTCACTTGTGAAGGAAGAAAATGCGGAGTCGTAGTCTTTTTTCTTGTCCAACCTACGACAGCATGTGATGCTACAAGAGGGTATTCTTGTTATCTCCGATAGGCATAATAGCATCAAGGCTAGCTGGAGGCCCCTGATAGAGGTTGGCTAGCTCCACGTGCTTATCGAGCATTCTACATCGTCATGTGGTGGCAAACTTTTCGTTGAGTTTCAAGGGTCAAGATGCAAAAAAGCTACTTGTGAATGCTTCATATGCGAAGACTGAGGTGGAGTTTGGTTACTGGTTTGATATTATACCGACTGAGAATCTGGTTATGTGTGATTGGGTACACTGAATGAAATATGATAAGTGGACCTAGCATCAGGATAGTGGGAGATGCTTTTGCCACATGACCACCAACATCTCTGAATGCATTATATTTGTCTTAAAGGATACAAGGAACCTCCCAGTCACATCGTTGGTGAAGTCTATGTACGAAAGGCTTGCAGAGTTGTTTATTATGTGAGGACAAACAACAGAGGTGCAATTGAGGACTGGACAGGCTTTGGTGAAAGCAATAGACTGCAACTTGAGAGATTTGAGATACTTCACCATCACTTTGTTCGACAGGCATCATTTTGGGTATACTATGGCTGAGACGACTCCTACTGGTAACTTCTTGCTTGGCATATATCAAGTTTCACTTAGAGATCATACATGTGATTGTGGGTATTTTCAGGCTTTGCATTACTCATATTGTCATGTCATCGCATGCTGCACTCACTCGCAGTTGAACTGGGCGACATATGTTCATGATGTATACAGTATGAGTAGTGTTCAATGTATATAAGATGGGGTTCACATTGCCCATTCCAGAAGGGCTTTGACTGCAATATGATGGTCCCACTGTCATTCCATATCCTAATATGAGATGTACAAGAGAAGGGCAACCAAGATCTACCAACATTTCTTTTTTCCGCTCAACACGCCTGTTATTAGGCATGTCCAGAACTTGCACCCTGGCATGTGTCGCAGTTGTCCCTCAGCGATGAGCTTCTGCCGAGATTTCAATTGGCCTAGGATCATCAAATGTGGCATCTGGGAAAAGAACCCTATGCGCCACTGGTATGCGAAATTGCTACTCAGGTTGTGAATTGTTGTTCGAAATTGATTCCCTGGCAATGGCACCAAAAACGGATGCACAGGACCATGGTCTAAACATATCTTCACAACTTCGCATAACTAACCAGCAAGTGCACTGAATCGTCCAAGTAATACCTTACGTGAATAAGGGTCGAATCCCACGGAGATTGTCGGTATGAAGCAAGCTATGGTCACCTTGTAAATCGCAGTCAGGCGGATATAAAACAGTAATGGGTTTTCTTAATCTTTGAGGAACAGTAGAGCTCCACACCTTAATCTATGGAGTGTAGAAACTCTATCGTTAAAAATACATAAGTGAAAGTCCAGGCATGGCCGAGAGGCCAGCCCTCAAACGTGATCTAAGATAGCATACAACTGATCAAAGATACCTAATACAATAGTAAAAGGTCCTATTTATAATAAACTAGCTACTAGGGTTTACAAAAGTAAGTAATTGATGCATAAATCCACTTCCGGGGCCCACTTGGTGTGTGCTTGGGCTGAGCTTGAGTGTTGCACATGTAGAGGTCCTTCTTGGAGTTGAACGCCAGCTTTTGTGCCAGTTTGGGCGTTCAACTCTGGTTTTGGCTCCTTTTCTGGCGCTGGACGCCAGATTTGGGCAGAAAGCTGGTGTTGAACGCCAGTTTGCATCATCTATTCTTGGCCAAAGTATAGACGATTATACATTTCTGGAAAGCCCTGGATGTCTACTTTCCAACGCAATTAGAAGCGTGCCATTTCAAGTTCTGTAGTTCCAGAAAATTTACTTTGAGTGCAGGGAGGTCAGAATCCAACAACATCAGCAGTCCTTCTTCAACCTCTGAATCTGATTTTTGCTCAAGTCCCTCAATTTCAGCCAGAAAAATACCTGAAATCATAGAAAAACACACAAACTCATAGTAAAGACCAGAAATGTGAATTTAACATAAAAACTAATGAAAACATCCCTAAAAGTAACTAGATACTACTAAAAACATACTAAAAATAATGCCAAAAAGCGTATAAATTATCCGCTCATCACAACACCAAACTTAAATTGTTGCTTGTCCCCAAGCAACTGAAAATCAAATAGGATAAAAAGAAGAGAATATACTATAAATTCCAAACTATCAATGAAACATAGCTCCAATCAGATGAGCGGGACTTGTAACTTTTTGCCTTTTGAATAGTTTTGGCATCTCACTTTATCCATTGAAGGATTCCCTTTTCCCTTTCTAGAGGATTCTCCGGTCTTAGGTGCCATCAATGGTAATGGAAAAACAAAAAGCTTATGCTTTTACTACACCAAACTTAGAATTTTGCTCGCCCTCGAGCAATAAAAGAAAGAATAGATGAAGAAGAAGAAGAAATGGAGGAGAGGGA
>NC_029789.2:119411846-119448992 GCF_000816755.2 Arachis ipaensis | reverse complement strand
GGTGAAGAGGTGATGGGGAAGAGAGATTGAGGTGATTGGTGAAGGGTTTTTTGGGGAAGAGTGTTTATGGGGTTGTGTGAAGGAGAGTGGTGAGAAGAAGTGAGTGGAGGTAGGTGGGGATCCTGTGGGGTCCACAGATCCTGAGGTGATCCTGTAGGGTCCACAGATCTTGGGGTGTCAAGGATTTGCATCCCTGCACCAATTAGGCATGTAAAATGCCTTTGCACACAACTCTGGGCGTTCAGCGCCAGGTTGGTGCCCATTTTGGGCGTTCAACGCCCATTTGTTGCCATTTCAGGCGTTGAACGCCAGAACCATGCTTGTTCTGGGCCTTCAGCGCCAGAATGCTGCCCATTTTGGGCGTTCAGCGCTAGAACCATGCTTTGTTCTGGCGTTGAACGCCAGGCAGATGCTCCTCCAGGGTGTGATTTTTCTTCTGCTGTTTTTGATTCCATTTTCAATTTTTATATTTATTTTGTGACTCCTCATGATCATGAACCTATTAAAACATGAAAAACAAAAATAAACAGGAATAGAGATGCTTCTTCCATGTAAATTGGAATTAGGTGCAGTAAAGTCACCAAGCATCCTCCTTGCATTATTATTATTTTCGGCTGCCATCTCCTCTTCCTGTTCGAAAATTTCTGAAAGGTTATCTCTGGATTGTTGTAATTTAGCTTCTCTTAGTTTTCTCTTCAGAGTCCTTTCAGGTTCTGGATCAGCTTCAACAAGAATGTCTTTTTCTCTGTCCCTGCTCATAAGAAAGAGGAGAGAAAAAGAAAAGAAGAGGAATCCTCTATGTCACAGTAAAGAGGTTCCTTATTGTTAGTAGAAGAAAAGAAGGAGAAAAATCTGAACTCAGAGAGAGAGAGGGTTCGGATTTTTGGTGATGTGAGGAAGAGATGTTAGTAGATGAATAAATAAATAGAAGGGGATGAGAGAGAAGGAATTTTCGAAAATAATTTTTGAAAAAGAGTTAGTGATTTTTGAAAATAGTTTTTGAAAAATGTTAGTAATTTTCGAAAATTAAGATTTAAAAATTAAAATAATTAGTTAATTAAAAAGAGATTTTTGGAAAAGAGGGAAGATATTTTCGAAAATTAGAGAGAGAGAGTTAGTTAGGTAGTTTTGAAAAAGGTAGGAAATAAACAAAAATTTAGTTAGTTAGTTGAAACAAACTTTGAAAAGATAAGGAGTTAGGAAGTTAGAAAAGATATTTTGCAATCATTTTTTTGAAAAAGATAAGATAAGAAGATATTTTTGAAAAGATATGATTGAAATTAGTTTTGAAAAAGATTTGATTTTTAAAATCACAATTAATGACTTGATTCACAAGAAATCACAAAACATGATTCTAGAACTTAAAGTTTGAATCTTTCTTAACAAGCAAGTAACAAACTTGAAATTTTTAAATCAAAACATTAATTGTTGATGTTATTTTCGAAAATATGATGTAAAATTAAGAAAAATATTTTTGAAAAATATTTTTTGGAATTTTCGAAAATAACTAAGAATTTTGAAAAAGATTTGATTTTTGAAAAAGATTTTGAAAAAGATAAGATTTTTAAATTGAAAATTTGATTTGACTCATAAGATGAAATCAAATTTTTGAAAAAGATAAGATGAGAAGATATTTTTGAAAAGATATGATAGAAATTAGTTTTGAAAAAGATTTGAATTTTTTTTTAAAATCTCAATTAATGACTTGATTCACAAGAAATCACAAAACATGATTCTAGAACTTAAAGTTTGAATCTTTCTTAGCAAGCAAGTAACAAACTTGAAATTTTTGAATCAAAACATTAATTGATGATGTTATTTTCGAAAATTATGTGATAAAGATAAGAAAAAGATTTTTGAAAAATATTTTTGGAATTTTCGAAAATAACTAAGAAATTTGAAAAAGATTTGATTTTTGAAAAAGATTTTGAAAAAGATAAGATTTTTTTTTTAAAATGAAAATTTGATTTGACTCATAAAAACAACTTGATTTTTAAAAATTTTTGAAAAAGTCAACTCAAATTTTCGAATTTGATGAGAGAAAAAGGGAAAGATATTTTTTTTATTTTTGAATTTTTAATGATGAGAGAGGAAAACATGAAAATTATGCAATGCATGAGAATTTTAGATCAAAACATGTGATGCATGCAAGAATGCTATGAATGTCAAGATGAACACCAAGAACACTATGAAGATCATGATGAACACCAAGAACATATTTTTGAAAAATTTTTAATGCAAGGAAAACATGCAAGACACCAAACTTAGAATTCTTTAATGCTTAGACACTAAGAATTCAAGAATGCATATGAAAAATAAGAAAAGACACAAAACATGCAAATGCAAAGATCAAACAAGAAGACTTACCAAGAACAACTTGAAGATCATGAAGAACACTATGAATGCATGATTATTTTCGAAAAATGCAAGATGCACATGCAATTGACACCAAACTTATAACATAACTCAAGACTCAAACAAGAAACACAAAAAAATATTTTTGATTTTTATGATTTTTTAAATTTTTTTGGATTTTTACTTTATATTTTTCGAAAATTATTTAGAAAGAAAGAAAAATAAGGATTCCAAAATTTTTAATATGAATTCCAGGAATCTTGCATTCTTAATTTAAAGCTTCAGTCCAGGAATTAGACATGGCTCACTAGCCAGCCAAGCTTTCAATGAAAGCTCCGGTCCAAAACACTAGACATGGCCAATGGCCAGCCAAGCTTCAGCAAACATAGATACCTCTCATGTATACAACAGCTGATATTTCATCCAACTTCATATACTTGTGAGTGGAAGCCTCAGTCCAAAAGAATTTAGACATGGCTTTACAGCCAGCCAGGCTTCACATGCTTCATGAAACACTAGAATTCATTCTTAAAAATTCTGAAGAGAAATATATTTTTGAAAACATTTTTTTTCGAAAACAGGTGAGAAAATTTTGAAATATTTTTGAAAATTTTTTGAAAAGAAAACGAAAAGAAGGTTACCTAATCTGAGCAACAAGATGAACCGTCAGTTGTTCAAACTCAAACAATCCCCGGCAACGGCGCCAAAAACTTGGTATGCGAAATTGCTACTCATGTTGTGAATTGTTGTTCGAAATTGATTCCCTGGCAATGGCACCAAAAACGGATGCACAGGACCATGGTCTAAACATATTTTCACAACTTCGCATAACTAACCAGCAAGTGCACTGGGTCGTCCAAGTAATACCTTACGTGAGTAAGGGTCGAATCCCACGGAGATTGTCGGTATGAAGCAAGCTATGGTCACCTTGTAAATCGCAGTCAGGCGGATATAAAACAGATGTATGTCACCAAGCTGCAATGCCACTCTATTAACTCGATGCCACTCAATCATGGCAAAATAGATCAAGCTCATGGCCATCCGCCGTAACCTACAGTGCTCCTCGGCAAGTATCTTTGGATGAACCACAGCTACTACCTCAGCAGTAGAATAAGGCTCCCACAAAAATTGTTAAGGACAATATAAGATTAGAAAACACCATAAAAAGAACCTTGTAAACTATGTATGCTACAAATGTCAAACCTAAATAACTTACGTGTTGATCACGCAATCTGTCCAAAGCAAGACGCATTTGAATAATTCTTTGCTCCTTGGCATCAGAGGTTGGTAGATACGTTGCCCACCTACAATTCACTCGTTATTAGCAGTGCATAAAGAAGGATACTACATTGAAATAAACATGTATGACATGCAAAATATTAAAATTATCTGGATGCCAGTGGAAAACTAAATATGTCAAATCCGTTCGGCCTCAACATGGGGAACTGCCAGAAAATCCAATACTGCAGTAGATGAAGTGGTCTGGCTAAATTAGTAACATTTCTATTGGCGACCCGACACATGGATCTATACAACCAGGCCAGTGTAGTTGAGCCCCAGCCATGATTGCCCAACTCATCAAGCCTCACTACAAATGGCAACCACCAAAGGTGAACCCGATTCACATTCTTGTCACCAAAAAACTGAGTGGATAGTAGCATCATAATGTAAGCACGAGCGTATATACGTATCGTTTCCTCATTCGCATCGGCTGGGAGTGCTCTAAACCTCTCATGGAACCATGTGAAATGGATCGTCATCTGCTTGACCTTATTCGGCATCGGTAGCTTGCTGAATAACTTTTGAAACCACTCCCACGCTGGTCTCCCATCGTCCATGAACTGTTCGAAGTCAGTGAGGCACCCACTAACAGCCTCCTCATCAACGGGCAACCCCAACTAATATGCCACATTCTGCAACATGATGGTGCACTCTCCAAACGGCATGTGGAAGGTGTGCGTCTTAAGACACCACCTCTCAATAAATGCACTCACCAGAGGCTCATCCACATAAAACCAATGAGTGTTCAGCCTAGTAAAGTGATACAAGCGAGCGATTTCCAAATAAGATATGATCCGCTCATGTAGAGGCATATTTTGTTGTCTCCTAATACTATAAATACACTTAGTCGACTGCATCATACAAAAAAATTAAATTAGTAATAATCAAATTTTAGCAGAAAAAAGACTAACACCTAAATTATTTATAAATGAAATAATTCACAGATAAAAGACTAACACATAAATTAACAAAAAAATTAAATTAGTACTAATCAAATTTTAACAGAAAATAGATTAGGACCTAAATTATTTATGAATTAAATAATTCACAGATAAAAGACTAACACATAAATTAACAAAAAAAAAAAGCATTCCAATCTCATTGCAAAACCACAAAAAGCATATTAAGTATAGAACAGAGGCATTAAAGAAACATCACCTCTCTAAAACATTCTGCCATTATGGTATTGTACATGCTAGCTGATGGTTTCAAATTCAGTTCCCCCATTTCATCGAGCTTTCTATATGCACCTTCAAGCTGTATTATGAAATAAAATAACATCAACAGCATTCTAAATTTCACTGCAACTCACTAAAATACAGCTACAGTGGATACTTAGCAAGATGAAGCTAAAATCAGTAAAAGACTGGTGAACAATAAGCACAAGAATGAAAATGAATGGGTACAACTTACGTCTTTCATCTTCAAGAACAAGTCTATCATACATCTAAATGTCTTATCATTTGTCTCCAGATTGTACTGGCGTATTGTAGAGAAGATCCGATGAACCTTTATTTGAGAATACACCAAAGAATAAAACAAACTACATGTGAGAACAGTAAACTATCCAAGATGTTATAGAATAATTGATTCCAGCTCTACATATATTGCTTACTGACAGGAACTGAGATCTAGCAGAAAATAGGGGATTTTATTGATGAACTAGGGATTGTAAATCACAACCCCTTATTGAAATACACTGTTGGGTCTAACCAACTCTGGAGAGAATTTTCTTCTCCTGAACTAACAAACTGAACAGAATTTTCTAATTGACTAAAAATTAACTAACCCCTAGTATTTCATAGGCAGCAGCTAGGCCTAGCACTACTCCTAAACCTGCTAAACTAGTTTAAAAGGGACAAACAAACCTGTTTCTATCACTTACCTTTCATTTTTATTAAAAAAGAGAAAAATTAATGAGAAGAGATGAATGCAAAAAGAATGGAGGTGCAAAATAATTTCAAATTGAAGCATCCTTACTTAATGGCAAGAGAACAAAAGAAAAATTATGTCACTGTTTTTTTCCAAAAGGTAAAGGCGGGTAGAGCAAGCTATGTCATCCAAAAGATGAGCTGGTCAATTCTAAGCAACCTCTCTGCACTAGACAATTGCAAGAAAGACAAAATTTGTGATATAGAGCATAGAGACAAAAGTATTCTTGGATCTTCACCTAATATACTAAGCTTTTAAGTCTACTGATTCCTTGACATGATATTAGAACTTCATGGCCAAAAGGAAAAGAATCCAATTAATGCCAATATAAATTTTAAGATAAAATGG
The DNA here is from genome assembly GCF_000816755.2 of Arachis ipaensis. Lineage (NCBI taxonomy): Eukaryota > Viridiplantae > Streptophyta > Magnoliopsida > Fabales > Fabaceae > Arachis > Arachis ipaensis. Next base: position 119,443,076 of record NC_029789.2, on the reverse strand, counting down.
TGAAGACTGAAGAGGCTATATTTCACCTTCCCTTCAAGCTTGAATAAGAACATATACTGCAGGACCGGAAGAAGATAGAGTAATTACTTATTATTATGATCTTTACTGGATCTTCACTTTACAGTAACATCAAAACTTTCTAAGTCAAAGATATAGACATAACACAACAAAGCAATAAGCTTAAAGGTCAAAAGTTTACATCCATCGGAGAAAATCGATGGAACATGTAAAAACACAAATTATGAGAGAATGAAGAAAGAAGAGAGTGATTACATGGATGATGGGTCATACCAAATTATATTCAGATGTTTCCTCACAAGTTTGTAATATGGACTGTAACATCTCATTTGATAAAGTCAAGCCCTCTTCACACATTTCATCAACAATATCAAGAGCTACACGCACCTGCATTAGAAACAAAAATCACTAATCTCCAAAATTCACTCGAGAGAAATTGACACATCATGGACTTTTATTGTGAATTTGCATATTGGATAAGATAATGAAAAGAGGAATTATGCCAATCACAGAAGAGGAAAGTACCATCAATGTCATTATGATCACTATAATAGAAAAAAGTGCTTAAGAATTTACTTGTTTCTGTGAATATATGTTTCTTTCCATTAAATAAAAATATATATTTTAAGATAAGTAACATGGCCACACTATGTTTGTCAACCTCTAAATGGTAAAGATATGGGATGGGTGCACTTTCAATGGCTTGTGTTTTTGGAGATGACATATTGACACTTTTCTTATTTTTTATTTCATTCTGGACTTTCTAATTTCCTCTTACAGAAAGTGCAAAAATCATATGGTCATACCTCGCGCAATGTACAGCTATGTAAAATTAGCTTCTCATATGATGAGGATGAAGGTGACACTTCAAGTGTTTGGTGCAAATCCTTGAATTTTGTAATGACATTCTCAATCTTCACAATACCAACAATAAATATGAGAATGCACACAAACACACATAAAAGTCCATAACAATAACTACAACGTACAATTATTATGCCAAATGTTCACAAAAAAGCACTAGTACCACCTTATCATTGTGTTCAAAAATGCACATGCAATTATGGAGTGTTTAATATACAAACACAATGAAGTAAAATCTCACAACAGTTACGAAGGAATTGCTAAATAGAACAAGGGGGAATTATTAAATAAAATGCAGCCTCGAATGTCTCCAAAATAAATCTACAGTAAAAGCCACTTTGAAGAAGTTTATTCCATACACCAAATTTGCATAAAATCAACCTAGAATGAAATAAAAAAATTAACAAGAATGAAAGGAAAAAGATAAAGAACCATGTCCAGCAAAGTAAATGAAGAGCTATAATTACTAATTTATTGTAAATACCATGTTGGCTTCTAACCATAGCTGAGGTGTGAGTATCAACTCTCAATCATAATCTTTGTTAGTTCAAAAACATACAAATTCTACTTATAGCAGTGTATAATAGGCTAAAAGCCTATAAATGCCTCTGTGTGGAGTTCCATTTTTATTGACAATTAAAAATAAGTTGACAAAAAAAAATCATAACTTAGGTATGCTAAAAGAAATTTAAATGGGTTTCATAAAAGTTCTATCATCACTGCAATCTGAAGTATCATGAAAATGTAAAAATGGCGATATATTTTTAGAGAAAGAAAAATGGATGAAGGAAAGCGCTTGATGGTATCATGGACTTGAGGAAATTATCAATGACATATGCAAGAATTTTCTTACCGATAAATTTGGGATGCTAACAGCATAACTTGCAATGAAGTTTGTAATATTATTTGTTTCATAATCTGCAATGCATAAGAATCTCAGTACAAGATATACACCAATTAAGATTTATAGAGGAATTCAATCCTCAATTCTTCAGCAGAATCACAATATGACTTAGATAATTGGTGTTATATTAAAAAAACCCGATATTCAGTACATTAATAATTGACAAAGAAAAAAGAAACCTGCAATCTTAATATATGTCCATTTATACATATAATGCTTGGGATTTTGTTCCTCTAGAGTACCTTGTGTAATATAAAGGGTAAAATGCAGAATGTATGAAACACTTAAGAGGCTATAGTTTTGCAGTTTTGACCCCCTATACTTTAGAGGAGCCAAATTCGAAAGACTTAAGTAACATAATTCAAGAGATACAACAGCTATATCATATGCAATTTGTTTTCCTTTTTTGCAAGCAGAAACATTGTTTGATGTCTAACAAAATCCAAATAGGTGATGAGAAGATAAATATTGTAATCATACCACTTGTTTTGAAGTCTAAAAGGAAGTTCTCCGCAACAGGTTCCAATTGATGCCTTCCTAATGCCTGAAATATCTTTTCTACAGATGAAAGCTTTTTTATGTTTATGATTTCCAATAGCTCCAATATCTCCTTCTTCCGCTCACTCTCACAAAGAGCCAATAAATAATTTTCTGCAACATAAGTTGAATAAAGTAAGATTCCATTTTAAGGTGCTACACAAAACATAATTTTCTATCATTATTGAACAACGATGTGTAGAACCAGCAGCGACACCTTGTCACTTAACTTCATTTCTGCAATAATTGACCACTGACCATGTCACTTAAAATTCACAGTCTCATTAAATGAAACTGCATATGTCAACATCTGCTACAGATAATCCAAAGCTAGATGTTTGAACACAACTTCTATGAAACAAATTATGACAAACCAATGCTATGAGGGAGAAAAGCATATGCACCCACCTCATAAATCAGAAATTTCTTCACCATCATTCTCTGTAATGAGATTACAGATTTCTTGAATCTTTTCTTCATTATTAACTCTTAACCACAACATCATTTTGTAGTAACCGAGTCTGGTAATTAAACTGGCATTCTGGTCTTTGATAGCATCACAGAAAAAATGAAACTCTTCAACCATACACATGTCAATAGTATACAAAAGAAGTGGACGATATGATTGCTCTTCTAGCTGAAATCCTCGTTCACCCATCAATTTAAAAAGATGGAAAACCTTCCCCAACTCTTCTATCACTATGTCTTCGTCACTACTTTCCCTAGCCTTTTCTATGCACATTTCTATCAGTGCGTTGTACCTTTTGATCCTTGGATCTCGTCCAACTTTACCAAACAATGCAATGGTAGCCTCCGGCCCAAGTACCTTTGCACAAATTCTAACCAACTTATTAAAACGGTTCTCTTGGGAAAATTCAAACAAGTGTCTCTGTTTCTTTTTGCGAGAATGTCCTTTCCGTTGTAACAATAAATTATTGTTATATATGTTTGAGAGCCATGATATACCTGGCTGACTTTGGGACTCTTTTGCATTATCATTTCTCTTAGACATGGGTTTCTTCACCGAGATACTATCACCTGACAGTACGAAACAATACAACAAATAACCTTTTAAGAAAGAGAAAAAGAGAAGACAAGCTCAGCACTTGAACAATACACCAATTAACCGATAACATACATTCTTAGTTTCTCCCAGGAATTTCATCAAACACTTACCGTAGTAAATAGAAGAAATCTTCTTAAACGCCACATTAGAAGAATCATCTGTACCAAAATATTCACAAACACAAAAAACAAATTTGAGACTGAAAAAACACTACCCATAAACGAAATCCGCAACAAAACTCTAAATTTAGCTCATTCAGCTTCAGAAAACACAACACCCCGAAAAACAAAAGAGTGCAGAATTACCTGAAGCAGGGGATTGTTTAAGTTTGAGGCTTGCGAGTGTAGAATCTCCATCGAATTCCGAAAAGAAGGAAGAGTATGCAGCAGAACGTGAACGTGAACTGAATCGGGTTAGATTTCTAACGTAGGAGAAGTATGAATGGCGCATTTTTTTCACAGCACTTTTGAACGAACACGGACAAATGGAAATTGTGCTTCTTGTCGTAGTGAAGAGAACAAAATCAAGCAGTAATAGAATTTTTGGTAATTTCCATCAAATTCTCTAATTTATTATTTATCAATAGTAATACTCCAATGCAATTTCTAAAAAATTTATTGTTGAATATTTTAGTTGCAACAAAATTTAATTATTAAATTAGTTTTTGAACTTTTAGATAAATTAATTTTATATCATATTTCGCTTTAAAAAAATAAACAAAAATTATAATTTTTTAAATAAATAAAATAAATATTTTATTTTTCAAAATATACAATTTGTAGCATTTTTATCAAAATGGACGGTATCTCTTATCTCATTTACAGTATAAATGAAATAAGAGTGTACGTATCTCGTTTATACTATAAATGAGATAAGGGCGTGATGAATAAATAGAAACAAGTTTTTAATTAAAAAATAAAATTTTAATTAGTTAATATTAGTAATTTTTTATTGTAAAATTATTTCTTAAAAAAATTTGATCTTTTAAAAGAATTAGTGTCTAAAATTAGGATTATGAATTTTTAATTTTGGATATAAAATTTAGAATTTAGGATAAAAAATAATTTAAAAAATTTGTTGATATTATTGAGTAAAAGAATTAACTCTTTAATTAAATTCATTTCATTAACATGTCTCTCTTCGATAAACCTTTCATGAACAATCTACTCTTACAATGCTCATTAGTCACACTTTTTCCCCCTCAAACTATCTTTATCCTCTCTCCGAAAAATTTTTATTTGTTAAATACTTAGTTTTTAATAATTTTTATTTAACAAACTAGTTTTTAAATTTTTATTTCTCAGAAAATCGATNTTTTATTTGTTAAATACTTAGTTTTTAATAATTTTTATTTAACAAACTAGTTTTTAAATTTTTATTTCTCAGAAAATCGATATTTACTTAAATTTTTTTATACATAAATCAACTAATTTAAAAAAATAGAGAACTTTTAGGAGCTTTTATATATATTTTTAAAATAATAATAATAATTGATATGACCGTTATAACTCGTCCTTAACGCTATAACTCGGCAGTATACGTTATAAATTAGATTAGTTATGTGATATGGCCGTTATAACTCATCTTTAATGTTATAACTTGGCAGTATACGTTATAGATCAGTTATCAATAATGGACATCAAAAAAATATTATAATGCCCTAATATGCTATTACTCTCTATTAATGCGAATGTTTGAGAGTATAACTGCCGATGCTTCATCCCAAAATATAAAAGGGAGGTAAAACGTTTATTTTACACATTGCATTCTGCAAAGCTTATCACTCACTTACTTACTTGAGCGTCGGAGTGCCTTTTACAGGTATCTACCCCCTTATTCTCTCATTGCCGACGTATACCTCATCCTAACGGAAAGCATACAAGTATTCACCGGCGAACAAGCTATACACCTGTCAACCTCTACAAGAACAATTGGCGCCGTTTATGGGGACTCGAAATAAAAACCCTTCTTTCTATAGGTCCCAAAACTCCCATACTTGCTCGTTGCTGACTTACCTCCTCCCACACCATCCGAGCTTCTTCAAATGGTAACGGAGTTACAATAGGCTACTCAGCGCATGGCAGAAGAAAATCAACGAATGTCAAATCAAATAGTCGAGCTAACCAATGTTCGGATTGAAAATAATGACAATGAGCATCCAGAAGACGAAGAAGAACATTCTAATCCAACGCATATCTCGAAAACTCAACAACCAGAGGAAAACCAACAAAATAATGACGAGGACGAATTGGACAACGTTGTTAGTCCATTCATGGCCGATGTTATGAATTTCAAACTGCCTAAGAACTTCACCTTACCGCTCACATTGACTCCCTACGATGGCTTGGGAGACCCAAAAAAACACATCAAGAAATTCCGATCTATGATGAATTGATGATCGTAAACGGTGCTTCTGATCCTATTTTATGTCGTTGTTTTCCTACCATTTTAGACAACCCTGCACTTGATTGGTTTTCATCTTTGCCTACAGATTCAATTTCACGCTTTCAGGAGCTCGCCAAGCAATTCGAAGATCAGTTCACTGCATCTTCCATCTATTTACATGATTCCGACTATTTAAATACCATAAAGCAACAGCAGCACGAAAGTTTAAAGGACTATATCACTCATTTCACCAAAGTGGCAATGAGAATTCCAAATCTCTACCCCAAGGTGTACCTGCATGCTATATAGAGTGGACTCCGCCCAGGAAACTTCCAAAAAACCCTCACAGTGGCCAAACCTAAAACCTTGTCCAAGTTCTGCGAAAAGGCTAAAGGCCAAATGGAAATTGAAGAGCTACGCCAAGCTCGGAAATCCAAGAAAAATCAAAACAGTAAGGACAACAACAAAGCTCGGGCCAACAAGAAACCCTTTGAATCTATAGATGGTACAATGCTACCTAAGTCTTGGAATATTTATTCTTTAAAGCAATATTATAGCTAAAAGACAGGGACAAACTTGTACTCTTTTTCCTACTCACAAGATTTTTTTCAAAAAGAGTTTTGCTTTGAGAGATTTTAACGAGGCAAGCCTACCTGCACCTTTATAAACAAAGGTCGTATAATAAATCATTATGGCCCGAAAAAAGGCCGATCTATATCTATTATCTCTGTTTTTCGATCTATATCTATTATCTCTATTTTTCGATCTATATCTATTATCCCTATTTTAGTTTTCCGATCTATATCTATTATCCAATTTTTCGATCTATATCTATTATCCCTGTTTTCCAATCTATATTTATTATTTCTATTTTCAAATCTATATCAATCATTACCAAATCTATTCAGATCGATATCAATTATTATCAAATCTATTCAGATCTATATCCATCATTATCCGATCTATATAAATTATTATCGGATTTATATCAATTATTATCAGATTTATATCAATCATTGTCAAATCTGTATCAACTATCATCAGATCTATATCAACTATCTTCTAAAATATGACTATCAACAGTCAACAAATTCAATCAAATATCAAACAAGCACAAACACTTATCCATTCATGATGACTGTTCAACTCAAAGTCGCATCCTTTATACATGCGCAATCAAACTCAATCATTAAGCAGATCACCAAACAAAGGTGAACTAATACGATATTCTCGCCTAACCAATTCACTTCTATCAAACCCATCTCAGCAACGGGGACCAATACATCAATGGCAATCTAAAACAAGTCATTGTCTAACTCAGTTATTCAACAAAGACGAGATATTCTCTCTCTACTATTACATCCCTAACAAACATAAGGGACTAACATATCAACGGCAACTATTGCCTAAATCAAATATCAATCTATCAATTACTCAGATATCTGTCAAGTCGAATTCAAACAGTCCAAACCAAATCAAATCTCACCAACACTACCCTCATCAACAAACAGTGAACCCCGAATCCTCACATCCTCACTTACCTAGTTATAAGAGTCATGATCCTCAACTTTATATTTTTTCCCTTACCTACAATTCTTTCAGAAAAGTGAAAAGAAGAAGAAGAAACAGTGGTAGTAACACAAACTAACCTCTTTTATTCATGCCTTTAAGACTCCAAAATGCTTCAATAAGAAAGCAATGTTGCCTTTATGAATCTTTTTAGGATTCCAAACATAAAGCAAATGCCACATTTAATGAAACTATTTAATTCCATGAAAAACCCTAATCGTTGCATCTATTAAATCAACGGTTCAAAATTATATTGGAAAAACCAAAGGCACAATCAATGACAAGACTACTACACTTTTCAATATACGTTAACTTTAAATCACGTCTGTAATTCAAATTATTTTATTCTTTATTTTAATAAAGTAAGTTAATTTAGGAGTTCCATACCGATAACTCATACCGTCAAGTTATAACTAAAAAAAGCTCAACCCGCTTTATCAAAATATATCCAGGCTAAGCTTGGGGGCTGTGATATTGCTGTTATAACTCGTCCTTAATGTTATAACTCGGCAGTATACGTTATAGATCAGTTATGTGATATGACTGTTATAACTCGTCCTTAATGCTATAACTCCGCAATATAAGTTATAGATCAGTTATCAATAATGGGCACCAAAAGAAATATTGTAACCCTGATACGCTATTACTCTCCATTAATGCAAATTATTGAGAGTATAACTGTCGATGCTTCATCCCAAAATATAAAAGGGAGATAAAACGTTTATTTGACACATTGCATTCTGCAAAGCTTATTACTCACTTATTTACTTGAGTGTCGGAGTGTCTTTTGCAGGTACCCACCCCTTGTTCTCTCATTGTTGATGTATACCTCATCCTAACGGAAAGCTTACAAGTATTCACCGGCAGACGAGCTATACATCGATCAACCTCTACAAGAACAATAATTAATTTTGGAACAAATAACACAAATAAAACAATTGAAAATTATATTTACACAAATGCAATAATCTAAAACTGGTTACATCCACGTCTTAGTTCTATTCTATACAAATTGCTATTGCCTACCACGTTTTACCATTTGAACATAAACGGCGGCCCTCCTGCATCGATTTACGAAGAACACCAACTAAACATAAACCGCGGCACCCTTGTATCAGTTTATGAATAACACAAACTGGCCATAAAACGTGGAATCCCTGTAGCAATTTATGAATAACAGCAAATGCATATATACCGCGACACCCTTTAGCGATTTAGGAAGGAGAAGAACTCTGCTTAATCTGCGAGACCCCTAGCGCGGTTTATGTATAGTGGGATTATAAAATTGTGATAGCTAATGACGGATTGCATACTTGAGTGTGTGAGTTTAGTTTGGGGTTGAGGATTTGGGAGAGAATCACGCGACAGCGACACTCTGGCGAGGTGGGGTCATAGAAGAACAAAATCGTTTGTATCGATTGAACGACGTTGCTCACGTGGCTAGAAGCATCAAAGAAGAGGTTAGTTGTTTATATGTTGTTCTCTCTATATGTTAATTGTTTTTATGGTATTCCGCGTTCATATCTTTTGCCACTTTGATTAGTACCAATTTAATTTTTTTTCTTGTTAATTTATGTGTTAGTCTGTTATATGTGAATTATTTAATTCATATAATTTAGGTCCTAGTTTATTTTCTGTTAAAAATTAATTAGTACCAATTTAACTTTTTTTGGTTAATTATGTGTCAATTTTTTGTCTGTTAATTAAATAATTCATACATAATAGGTCCTAGTCTATTTTCTGTTAAAATTTGATTAGTACTATTTTATTTTATTTTTGTTAATTTATGTGTTAGTCTTTCATCTGTGAATTATTTAATTCATAAATAATTTAGGTCCTAATCTATTTTCTGTTAAAATTTGATTAGTACTAATTTAATTTTTTTGTTAATTTATGTGTTAGTCTTTTATCTGTGAATTATTTCATTTAAAAATAATTTAGGTGTTAGTCTTTTTTCTGCTAAAATTTGATTAGTACTAATTTTATTTTTTTGTATGATGCAGTCGACTAAGTGTATTTATAGTGTTAGGAGACAACAAAATATGCCTCTACATGAGCGGATCATATCTTATTTGGAAATCGCTCGCTTGTATCACTTGACTAGGCTGAACACTCATTGGTTTTATGTGGATGAGCCTCTGGTGAGTGCATTTATTGAGAGGTGGTGTCTTGAGACGCACACCTTCCACATGTCGTTTGGAGAGTGCACCATCATGTTGCAGAATGTGGCATATTAGTTGGGGTTGCCCGTTGATGAGGAGGCTGTTAGTGGGTGCCTCACTGACTTCGAACAGTTCACGGACGATGGGAGACCAGCGTAGGAGTGGTTTCAAAAGTTATTCGGCAAGCTACCGATGCCGAATAAGGTCAAGCAGATGACGATCCATTTCACATGGTTCCATGAGAGGTTCAGAGCGCTCCCAGCCGATGCGAATGAGGAAACGATACGTATATACGCTCGTGCTTACATTATGATGCTACTATCCACAGTTTTTTGGTGACAAGAATGTGAATCGGGTTCACCTTTGGTGGTTGCCGTTTGTAGTGAGGCTAGATGAGTTGGGCAATCATGGCTGGGGCTCAACTACACTGGCTTGGTTGTATAGATCCATGTGTCGGGTCGCCAATAGAAATGTTACTAATTTAGCCAGACCACTTCATCTACTGCAGTATTGGATTTTCTGGCAGTTCCCCATGTTGAAGCCGAACGGATTTGACATATTTAGTTTTCCACTGGCATCCAAGTAATTTTAATGTTTTGCACGTCATACATGTTTATTTCAATGTAGTATCCTTCTTTATGCACTGCTAATAACGAGTGAATTGTAGGTGGGCAACGTATCTACAACCTCTGATGCCAAGGAGCAAAGAATTATTCAAATGCGTCTTACTTTGGACAGATTGCGTGATCGACATAAGTTATTTAGGTTTGACATTTGTAGCATACACAATTTACAAGGTTCTTTTTATGGTGTTTTCTAATCTTATATTGTCCTTAACAATTTTTGTGGGAGCCTTATTCTACTGCTGAGGTAGTAGCTGTGGTTCATCCAAAGATACTTGCCGAGGAGCATTGTAGGTTACGGCGGGTGGTCACGAGCTTGATCTATTTTGCCATGATTGAGTGGCATCGAGTTGATAGATTGGCATTGCAGCTTGGTGACATACATCATATACCTTAGCCAGCTCTGAACATAGACTGGCTCCATGCGAAGGATGGTAGAGNGGTTGATTCCATTCTTAGAATCTAGAGAGTTGTTGATCCAGGTCCATCCGCAGAGTACCTTGACTGGTGGCATTGGGTGGCGCATAGGGTTCTTTTCCCAGATGCCACATTTGATGATCCTAGGCCGATTGAAATCTCGGCAGAAGCTCATCGCTGAGGGACAACTGCGACACGTGCCAGGGTGCAAGTTCTGGACATGCCTAATAACAGGCGTGTTGAGCAGCAAAGACAAGTTGGTAGATCTTGGTTGCCCTTCTCTTGTACATCTCATATTAGGATATGGAATGACAGTGGGACCATCATATTGCAGCCAAAACCCTTCTGGAATGGGCAATGTGAACCCCATCTTATATACATTGAACACTACTCATACTGTATACATCATGAACATATGTCGCCCAGTTCAACTGCGAGTGAGTGCAGCATGCGATGACATGACAATATGAGTAATGCAAAGCCTGAAAATACCCACAATCACATGTATGATCTCTAAGTGAAACTCGATATATGCCAAGCAAGAAGTTACCAGTAGGAGTCGTCTCAGCCATGGTATACCCAAAATGATGCCTGTCGAACAAAGTGATGGTGAAGTATCTCGAATCCCTCAAGTTGCGGTCTATTGCTTTCACCAAAGCCTGTCCAGTCCTCAATTGCGCCTCTGTTGTTTGTCCTCACATAATAAATAACTCTGCAAGCCTTCCGTACATAGACTTCACCAACGATGTGACTGGGAGGTTCCTTGTATCCTTTAAGACAAAATTAATGCATTTAGAGATGTTGGTGGTCATGTGGCAAAAGCATCTCCCACTATCCTGATGCTAGGTCCACTTATCATATTTCATTCGGTTGACCCAATCACACATAACCAGATTCTCAGTCGGTATAATATCAAACCAGTAACCAAACTCCACCTCAGTCTTCGCATATGAAGCATTCACAAGTAGCTTTTTTGCATCTTGACCCTTGAAACTCAACGAAAAGTTTGCCACCACATGACGATGTAGAATGCTCGATAAGCACGTGGAGCTAGCCAACCTCTATCAGGGGCCTCCAGCTAGCCTTGATGCCATTATGCCTGTCGGAGATAACAAGAATACCCTCTTGTAGCGTCACATGCTGTCGTAGGTTGGACAAGAAAAAAGACTACGACTCCGCATTTTCTTCCTTCACAAGTGCAAATACAACCAGTAAGATGTTCGAGTTTCCATCTTGCGTTATAGCCAGAAGCAAGGTACCCCATATTTGCCATACAAGTGAGTACTATCGATACTCACTAGTGACTTGCAATGTCGAAAGGCTTCAATGCAAGGAGGAAATGTCCAAAAAATACGTTGAAAATACACTGTAGATTCATCAACCTGATCTTCAACTCTAATCGGAGAAGTCTTCAACATAGCAATTGTGTCGACCATAGTGGATTGAACTCCAAGCATCCAACGTGACAACTCATCGTAGAACTCTTCCCAATCACTATAAATCTGTGCTATTACCTTCTACTTTTCTAGCCGAATCTTCCTGTAAGTAGGCTTGAACCCATAAGTTGCTTTTGTTGCTTCCTGCAACACCTTTATCGTAACCACAGCATCCACTCTAACCAATGGAAAGGTCCTCGCACAAATGACGTCGTAATCAAGCTGTCAGTGATTGCTTGAATCGATGTAGCTAAGCAAGTGTGCGGTCCATTATACCTTCCGACCTCCTAGGTACCTTTTCGTGCATGAAGTGAGATGTGAATCAACTACGTGCAACCTTTGCCAAATTTCTTGCATTTTTCATGGTACTTAAGATGATCAGACTCTAACATCTTATATTCAACCCCACGACGGATGCTCTAATCCTTCACAATAGGGGTGTTCAAATCCAAATCGATCCAAATTAAACCGCTCATCCAATTCGATCCAAACCGAAAACCGATTAAAATTGCACTAATTCGGATTTGATTGGATTCTATTTTTTGCAAACCGCTGGATTGGATCGGATTTCGGATCTACTTTTCATAACCGATCCAATCCAATCCAAACCGCACCATGTGCTATAATATTATTATTTTATTATTATATTTACAATTATACTTATAACATGTTCAATTTGTTATACATTTTTCTATTATTCATGTATTATTATTATTTAATAAATATTTTATGTTCAAAATGTTATTTATTTATTTATTTTAACTAACCTATAATTTTATTTCTATTGTTATGTTATCGTTAGCTTTTTAAGATATTGTTAAGACTTGTTATGTCATTGTTGATTATTTAAAATTTGATGTTGAGACTTGTTATATGTATTTAATTTTTTTATTTAAAAAAATGCAAATCCAAACCGATCCAAACCGCTTGTAATCGGATCAGATCGGATCGAATTGCCAAAAAAATTTCATCCAATCCAAACCGCACTGCACATAAATTAAGCATTCGGATCGGATGACTTTTTCCCTTAAAACCGAACCAAACCGCACCGCGAACACCCCTACTTCACAATTAATAGAACTTCTTTTCTCAATTTGAAATTCTGTAGGAGCAGTTCTATGATACAATCCTTGACCCCCAATGACAGCATCTACGTCTGGCTTTTACCCCATAACCTCCAAGTTTAGGGTTAAAAGTGCGGAGGATATTGCTGTGCCGGAACTTGATAGGCCCTACTGTGTACGTGGATTGCTCATTGTATCCTCATCACTGCCCCCAACTATATCGACAGGCTCTTCGTCTGAATTATCCTCTCACATTGTATTCTCAACTCTATTAGGTTCACTGTCGCCTACACAATCAGAAATCATGACAGAGAATTAGTCATCTCAATTGCTAGCCGGCGGAACGAACGGTTCTCCAATACTCCACAACCATCTTCATCCGCATGGTTCAAATCAATCGCAAAGGATGGAAATGCAACAAACGAACAAGATGGTGCAACCACAGGAATCGAACTAGAAGCACCCCCAAGGCAGTCGACTAAGGATTCAGAGCTGATACCTCCTAAGTGTCGACACCATCCTCTAACTTTGCATACAACTCGTGTGTTCTGACCTCTGGAAGACTTCTCTGACAATGAAACAGAACCTACAGATCTTCATCAGACCCTATCACAAATGTATCATACTTTAAACCGGTTGAGACAACTGCAATAGGGATTTTATAAAATAACTTCTTTGCTCACTTAGTCCCAAACACCCTAAACTTCTGCAATATACTGGTTTTTAGATCTGACAAGGTATTCGATGAACGGATAAATACACTCAAGGAATCCTTGTCGGTGAACTTCACACCCTCTCTTTGACTTTTATGGATTTTTCTAGAGCAATAAACTAATGCTAAGAAACTATCCCCACTAGACATTGTGGAAATGACACTCTCCTTAACAATTACCTTCAGTTGGTATATATAGATGCTCGAACTATTCATAGTCTGCTACTGGTCCCAATGGATTGTCACTGCACATAAACCGCTACAAGGTTGTCGCGGTTTATGGCCAATTTTTAGTCTTCATAAACCGTTACAGAGATGGCGTATTTAAGTAAATATTTTTATTTAAATTAATTTTATTTAAATTAATTTATAAGGTAAATATTTGTAGTTATTTGTTAAACTAGTTGACTTATAATTTAAATTAATTTGTTGTGTAAACATTTTTTGGGAGAATTTTTTATTGTGAAATTTTTATAGCTTTATAGGGTTACACATTTTTTATTCGGATTTTTTTATTGTTTACTAGAGGCCTCACCTACTTCTTTCCAAGAAAGAGAGTCACACACGTCTACTACCGGCCGCCATTGTCCCCTACTTGAGGCAAGCTGGCTTCGGCGACGCAGTGCTACTTAGGAATTTCGCATTTGACAATGCCCTGATTACGACATTAGTGGAGTGTTGGTGGCCTGAGACCCACACCTTTCACCTGTCGTGGGGTGAGTGCACCATCACCCTACAGAACGTTGCATACAACCTCTGGCTACGCGCGCATGAAGAGCCAGTGGGTGGGTGCTTCCATGATTTCCACACATGGTACCGGACCGAGGCTTGGGAGTTGGTGGAGCGGCTACTTGGTGCCAAGCCTCCTGCAGTCCGGCAGCAGGGTGCGCACGCAAAGGAGTCTTTCTCCCTCAAGCTGGCATGGCTTCGGGAGCAACTCCGACAGATGTCCGATATTGATGATCCAGCCACCCTTTGATAGTACGCGAGGTGTTACATACTGTTAATGATTAGGGGTTACTTGATGACTGATAAGTCAAATAATTAAGTCCATCTCCGGTGGCTCCCACTACTAGATGGCTTTCAGAGGTGACGTTCTCTGTCTTACAGTGCTAACATGGACGTACTGTTTTCTATGCTCTGCAGCACACCACTCCATCACAGACATCGTACGATGCACTCCTCTGTTAGTATCTTGACTATATCATAGATTTCTCCAGTGGTGTCCACCTGAGCGACATGTTTACATGTAACCATGGTGCGAGGTAATTGTTCACTACGATTTTATTATTCTTCGTTTATATAATTCAATATGATGTGAAATTAATTGAATCGTGGTTATTCTCAAAAATATCCACAAGTTGATAGGTATGACACAGTAGAGCAGGGACCAACACGAACTGAGAGTCCTGCGATGGCGTCGGACGTTAGATCAGTTACAATTGGATGAGGTAAGTGAGTTACCCTTTTATTCAGTTACATATGCATAAATTACTTATACTTTTTTAGTACATGTCACTGATTATTATTTTACAACGTACATTGTAGTTCCTGCAGACTCCCTACGATGACCCTGCACTGCAGGACATCTGCCCACTATGGCTGAAGGAAGAGGCAAAGTGAGGGACATGGATGTCTGTTGTTCCGCTCGTCTACTTCAACATAGTTGAATTATACCATGTCGACCAGGTGAAGTGCCAGTTTGATGGTGAGTAGCCAGTACTAGGGGACGCAGTCAACGTTGATAGGTTCTTAACTACCATAGGACGGGGCAAGGACGTTTGGTGGCCTACTAAGCTTCGGGAGTGGTACGATCGGTGGAGGGCTCGGTTTGGGGAGGGATACCAGATATTCATTTAACCGTGCACAGACTATCGACTAATGCGGGAATATGTGGATTGGTATCATCAAGCTTGCCATGTTAGACACTTGTCAGGGCAAAATGTGCTTGATGACCCTAGGCTGTTGGACTTACCGAGAAACGTGTAGCCTTTTGCCAACTAGTCGAGGGACGTCCTACACCTTCCTCGGAACGTGCCTGACTGTCGTTGACTGGCCAAGGAGGTTCGGCCAGACACCTAGAGGCCAAACAAGAAAGAGAGCGCGGAGGAGTTGCAGGACCTCGGAGGGACAGGGTTAGGCTTCGCAGGAAGCGCTTGGACGTTGAGTCCGAGGAGAAGGCTAAGTATCATCGACAGGAGGAGCACAGGGATATGCCAGGCAAGTTCGATGACTCACCCCACCACCACCACCTCCTCCACCATCACCACCACCACATTAGCCACCTGGTTCACATTCACAGGGATCTTGGGACGATTGGGATACTGGCCCACCTGGATGGCATGACGTCGGGGCATCCAGCAGTCGTCATGAGGCATTGGACGTAGATGAAATCCAATTCGAGGAGGCATTCCATATTCACACCACCGACCAGGACACGATGCAGCGCATCACAGAGCAGTTCTTCACGGGTAGAGAGTAGAGCATGGGGCATGTCCATCAACAGTCATCTACTCCTATGTCTACCTCAGTCTGGGCACCATACATTTCACCGGGACCTAGCTCCTCCTATGGTACACATGGTTGAATAGTGCACAGTATGCGACACCGCCATTGTTGGACTATGGGCTTCTCATGACAACATCCCAATCGAGGTCGACACCACTTTGTCCTTCACCTGGTCAACAGTAGTATCAACCCCATCCAAATGTACAGGTGCCTTACCTAAACAATTACTATGGCCCTACTCATCCACTTCCATTACAGCGACCACCTTAGTCACAGATCCATCTGTAGGTCACCCACAGCTTCCTCCAGACCCACGCACTAGCAAACCTCACTGATAGGCACGGCCTCCGCCCTATGGCACCGGACACCACCTGCATTACCATGGTGATCAGCACCGGACAACCTCTCAGGATATGCCCGATTTGTTTGCATAAACCACACCTTTTCTCTTGATGCTCACCCTCGTCCATCTTATTACGAAACCTGGTAAAAACATGTCTGCTAGTAGCCTTCCTACTCATGGCTGGATTAGGATGCAACCGTGTCCCGAACCACTTCGGCCAAAACTTATCGTTTTAGTATCAGTAGAAACTCCATCTCATACACCTTGAACACAATGGATTGCAAGTACACCAGATGCACGTATGGACCCTATCCGACACTAGCAGCGGCACAAGCGGCAAGCGCATGATAACATGGAAAATAAAGTGATTGAAAAATGTCACAGTCACACGTACCTGCCGTCAAGCAAACATAGAACGAGCCTTGTGACCAACCTTCAAAAGGCTCTAACTTCTCAACCAAAAACACTGAAGCCCGTCCGTTGTAGTGAGTAATGAACATCTTTGAGATTCCTTCTCTATTTTTTTAGTAGCAGCTATCAGCCATTGAAAAAATTGATTCCCTGCCACCATTTGTGTCTGTACTTTCCTGCTCTTCCTAACGAACAACTATTGTAGTCTCTTGTAAGTGCATCACACGATGGCCGAAATGAGCAAATAACGGGTACCCATAAGTGCCGCATTCATGCACTTGGACAGGTTCATTGTCATGTGCCCAAACTGGCGACCACCATCGTAGTGTTATAGCCAGATCTCTTTGTTGAACCTACCAGCCCAGTCTGCCATCTCTCACGACAAACCCCTCAAGGCATCCATGTACCAATCATACCCAGCTTTGCTTGGACTATAAGCAACGTTTATTAAATATCGTTTGTCTTTAGTAGACTTGAAACGAGACATAAAGGTTGCGAGCATGTGCCAGACACAATAAGCATGAAACGCTCTAGGAGGCTGCCAGCCACTGTTGTCGGCTCTCAATGCAGCATTGATCGCCTGGATCTGTCGGAAATAATCAACAGGCCATCTGATGGGGTGACATGTCGTCTCAAATTTGTAAGGAAGAAAGACCAGAACTCGATGCTCTCAGACTCAACAATTGCAAAAGCAACAGGAAGAATGTTGCTGTTGCCGTCTTGTGTCACTGTAATAAGCAAAACACTACCATATTTGCCATACAGGTGCGTGCCATCGGCGGAGACGAATAGCTTGCAATGCTTGAATGCCTCCACACAGGCAGGGAAGGCCTAGAATACTTTATCAAACATGCTACAGTCGTGCACCATAAGGAGTCCATCATAGTACGGTACGACCTTGAACTCACATATTGTTCCAGGACAACAACTCTGCAGTGCTTGCAGCAACCTAGGCACCTTATTATATGACTCCTCCCAATCACCATATATCTGTGCAATTGCCTTTTGCTTCGCCATCCAGACCTTTCTATACAAGGGTTTAAAGTGATAGCTTTGCCTAACTGCACCTTGTGGTACATGGATGTTGACACCGATAGGTTGGACTGTATCAATGGCAGGATGACACGACAGATGAGACTGCTGTCCAACTGTCTGAGACATGGTTGGTGCTAAACATTCGTCCACTATTACGATCACACATTCACCACCACTAGACATTTTGGCTTATTTTTCTGAAGAAAAACGGAAGAGAGGAAGAAGTGAGATGTTTGTGAAGAATACAAAAGGTTGTACATCCTTTTATAGCTGTTGAAAATTTGTTATAATGTATCTCGTTTACACTGTAAATGTCATAATTATTCACATATCCCGTTTACAGTATAAACCAAATAAAAGTGCACATATTTCGTTTACACTGTAAACAAAATAAACGCATCTAGTGTTTCATGCCTTATCCATAGTTGTAAAAATCGGACCGAACCGGCCGGTTCGACCGAAAAACCGATGAACCGGTCATCTGGCCGGTCCGGTTGGTCATTCTGATCGGATAAGGAATAAAACCGGAGAAAACCGATTTGAACCATCAGGTTTTGACAAAAACCGGAGAACCGGCGGTTTTGTATAACCGGCCGGTTCGGGAATTTTTTCCCCTTTTCCAAACGCGACGTCGTTTTGGATTTCAAAAAAAAAAAAAAGAAAACACTCGAACTAACCCCCTTCCCCCTAACCCTAATCCCCTAAATGGGCAAACGGCAGTAACCCTCCTTCAAGTCTTTCTCACCTCATCTGCTCATCACACCGTAGTTGAAGAAAACCTCACCTCACATCAACTCACCGCTGGCCTGTCGTCTTCTTCATCTCGCCGGAGATGGTGCGCCTCCAATGACATCTCAACCTCACCTCACCGTCGCGTTTTGGGTCGCAAGCCGTCCCCTTCGTCGCAGCTCCTTGTTCCGCGGCTCCACGTCGTCGTCGCCGTCATCGTGTCCTCTCCATCCTCTGCGTCCTCTCTCGGACTATCGAACAGGTTGGTGGTCTCCTCATTGCTCATTCTTCACTTCTCTGCGTTCTGCATTATCTCTGATTTTTTAATTATTCAGTTTATGATATATTTGTTAATTCTTGATCATGAAATTCTGTTTATTGGTGTTATATTTATGTTATATTTTTAGTTACTTTATTGTCTTGTTTCCCTGATATTTGTTTATGGTAATATTTTAAGTATTTCTGAATCTTCTGCCATTGCAGTTTGTGCTTGTTTCGTTGGCTGGGTGGGGTGCATTCATCTATGGGAATTACAAGTTTTTCACTAGAGGCAAGGGCAACAAAGAAGTGGTACATAATTTTACCTTCATTGGAAGTCCGAATTCAATTTTGTGGCTACTTCTTACACTCTGAATTTGCGTGGCAATTTATCTTCTTCTCATGATTTTACTTGATAAAGTTTCTATGGTTGCTTGTTACATTTAATTCTACAAAAACTTAATGAGAAATTATTTATCCTTCTAATTTATAAACAAAGAAACTAACGAGTGATTTTTATGTTCTCACTATTTAGAAATAAGGAGAATATTTAGGAAGATGTTCAGGAAGATATATCATTACTGAATTGTAATTGGTATGGTTTCTAAGTTTGGGTTCTCTTTCTTCAATTCATGAAATTACCAACCTAGTTTATGAGGTTCCGAATTTCAGTTAGATATGCTAAATGTGACTGGCATGATTAGGCTAAATGCATATTCTAGCATTCATATATCATTCACAAATTTTATTTTCGGATTTTCTGTGCATCATATCAACTTGCTTAGGACTCATCTTGTCATGTCTTGCTACAAAAAGTTGAAGAAGCACCAAACAAGGCTTGAGGTTGTTACTCCATAGAAGCGATATACCAGTTGCTTAATAAGTTTTCCTACTTAGATTTAGTTATAGGTATTGTGTTATTTACCGTTATGGTATTTCTATTACCATGCAAATTATCATCAAAGTTTTTAGCATTTTGTAGATTAGAAGCTTGGCTGCTGGGTTTGAATTTTAACTTTAATTAAACTCTTTCATAACATGATATTCGTCAACCATATTGTATGCCCTTTGGTACATATTGGTACATATGAGACGAATTCTTGTAAGTTGGAATTGATCTACCTTTGATATTATTTGTGATACACAACTAAACATATGCATTAACACTAGAATATGTTTAAATAAACATTTTATTATAATAAAAAAAGGGAAGTTACTTTTATATTTTTTTATTTACGTAGAACCGGTTTTACCGGTTTAACCAGTGATTTATCGGTTGAACCAGTAAAGCGATGAACCAGTAACATGACCGGTTTGATCACCGGTTCGGTTCTTACAACTATGCATCACGGCCTACAATTCCTTGATTGCTAGTCAATGATGAACTCCAACATTTAATAATGAATGTAACGGCATCCAAAATAATGAAATATCCAGCAGCAGCATCACCAAAAATGTGATCATACTACAAACACAATATACTATCCACCCTCTTACTCATCGAATGACTTTGGCATTCTCATCAACAACTTTGATGAGAATAACACCAAAGTCACCATTATCAAATCATCTTACAACTGAGTATCAAGTATCAACAAAACATACACCAACAATCTTCCTTGTGATTTAGCACCATTGATTAATGCCAGAGTTCCTATTTTCACTCCATCATTGATTAGTCAAACTGCACGCATTAATGTATAGCAATATACAAGTGCATAAGGTAATAGTTGACAATGAATGCAGACTGGGAACAGAACTAATGGCAGTGAAATGAATACTAACCGCTAAAGTAAATAATTAATGTTCCATTTTTTGGGTTTACATGACACAATGATGAATGAATAAAACAAGAGAGTCTACGTGAGGGGGAAAAATGGCAGTGAACTTTAAGTTTCAGTGTTTCACTGCTTTTTAAAAATAAATAAATAAATAACTAAATTAAATTAATTTAAATAATTCCTCCAATAAAAATACAGACTAGTGAAGTCAAGTCAAGTCAAGTCAATGAGTGCGCATTATCCACGCAACTAGGAATAGCGGAAGAAGCGCACGATAGCCTCCACAGAACTCTGGTGCGCCGTTCACGATCCTCGGTGGCTCGTTGCCAAGCCTCACCGGTTTCGGATACACCTTCACACCCCCATTGTTAATTTCCGCATTTGCCCCTCCCCACATACCGTGTCGCTTCGGGTACCAAAACAAGATCTTGTACTTCACCGCGGTCGCAAAATCCACCTGAAAATACACATTCCCGTCCATCCCCGCCGCCGGCGTAAGGTTTCCGACGAAGGAGGCAGAGCTAGGCTTATGCGCCTTCTTCTGGCGACCCTGGTAGAAAGGAGAGACGGCGGTGGAGTTGGCGCGTGATATTTTGGGAGAGGAAGACGGAGATGTTGACCCGAACGGCATCGTATTTGATCCCTTTGTCTTTGTTAGGGTTCATGAACTTTATTTTGAATAAAACGGTGTCGTTTTTGTTGTTGATAGAAGGGATCTGTTGAGGGCAGGAACGTAAATTGACTCGAGATAGAATTTTGGTTGGTCAACACAGAGGGAGAGCCAGAAGAAGAGGGCGGTGAGGCCCATGGTTATTATGAAGCTGAAGCAGCATGAGCAGCAGCTGTGTTGCTCCGCCATCTGCCGTGGTGGGGGTGGTGGTGATACCGCCAGGAGTCGAGAGAGAGAAAGAGAGGGAAGGAAAAAATGTAGAGATAGAGTTTTGACTGTTGAGTGCATCCCGGTTTCTTTATTAGGGGATGCTCCCATAAAGTTACTGAAAATGAATTTTTATAAAGACGCCTACGTGGCATCATATTATTAGACGTTTTTAGTGAACCGATTTTTTTAAAATTTTTTAATTAACCAAATTAAAATCAATTTTAATATTCTAAAATTCGGCCAGACTGACCGGTCTAACTGGTTCAATAAAAAACCGATTTGAAAAATAATCTGGTCCACTTTCCAAACCCACCCCTTTCCCTTAACAAGTAACACCCGCACATTTCCTTCCCCAATACGTGAATCATATATCACTATCACCTGAAGTCTGAACCCATAGCACCTTCCAAACTCACCCTACTAAAACCCTAAGTTCTCCCTGCAACTGTTCTGTCGCGGTGCCGCCGCCGTCCGTGCTGTCGGCGCCTCTACTTCCTCTCTCGTAGTTCGGCGTCCTCCTTCCCCCTGTCCCCGTCCTCACTGGATTCTCTCGAACTTGGAGCAGCTCGCCGCTGTGTTGCCACTCGCTGTCGTCTCACCGGGTGCCGTCCATGTCGTCGTCGAAGGTTAGCGGCACTGCCTTCACTTCGGTTCTTCTCTTCCTTTTATGCCCTGTTGTTGGCTTTTGAATGTGACCTTGTTGATTTTTGAATGTGAAACTGTGACTGGGTTAATGGAAAATCAAATAATTGATTTTGTGCTGTTGCTCTTTTTTTAATTCCTGAAGCTTTTGTTGAAATTTTCTTGCTGCTGCTAAAAATAGAAATCAAATCATTACTAAAATTTTTGTTTAGCTTTATTGATTTCAGGTTTAGTGTGATTAAATCCATTTCCAAAATACTAAACTTCTTCACATAATAAATTTCATCATCTTTGATAAAATTCAACAAATAAAGCACTAGTTTTTGCTGTTTCTAAATTACAATAGTAGGATCTAAGATTCTGAGGCTTGCATTGCAAATTGCGCACCAAACGCATAATCAATTCATCACCGCGGATCAACAATTGCGAACATACGAAGCGTATTAAGCTAACGTGAAAAAAAAAACAGAACTCTACTTCACACACTATTGCATTAGCATTTATCAACGTAAATGGAAGAATAAGGGAAAAATAAAAATTAAATTAAATTACCTGAAGAGCCTTAAAATGAGAGAATCAGAACTCAAATCTTGTATCAGCTGCAGATTTCGAATAAGCCTTGTTCTTACTCAACCGAAACATCCTCTCGTCTCTCTTCTGAATCACACTCGCGTTCATAATCGGTAACTGGTAAGGTTTCATGTGATTAATCGTAATGAATGGAATACAATACTTACCATTCCACGTTTCTTGGTGACTGCTTGTGCTTCGGTTCAAGGGTGTCGGAAGAGTACCCGTATGGATTGTGCGTTACAGCCACACCAGGATTCACCTGTGTTGATTTGCTTGAAATATGTCTATGTATGTTCCTATGGCTCCAGAGTAACATCTTCCACCAGAGTCTCTTACTTCCAGAAGGAAGAACTTGGCTTGAGGAATGCCTTCTCAACATAACTCTATTAGCACTGCAATGAGTCATCACAGACCTGGGCCTTTCAAGATTAGTAGCCACTTTACCTGCTGTAAGTTAAGTTCCTGTAAATTCTCGAAAGATTGCGACTTTGAATTTGGGAATTGATGAATTGTATTACCGAGAACATCCCTTCTTTCCAGGTTTGAGCATGATCGAGTGAGTTTGGGGGAATCTCAGAAGGCTGCAAATTATTTCACCATTTCACCGATAGGCTTGAATTTGGGCTTGGACAGGATAATGGATTAGGGTTAGAATTATTTTTTTATAGGGGTTTAATTGTATTTTTAAATTATTAAGAATTTAAATGTTTGTAAAATTAAAAATTAAGGATATATTTGTTTTTTTATAAAAAATTTAAATATAACTCGGTTTATATTGTGTAAATTGATCGAAACAAACCGAATCTAATAATTATAATACGGATAATTAGGTTTATTATTTTTCTTTAATAAATCGATTTTATTCTGAACTATTAAAAAATAGCTTATTAACCGGTTTAATAGAGATGTCCAATCATACTATGACACCTATGAACGTCTTTAAATAAAGACATTTTTTGTGTCTTTATGTAAGTGGTCTCCTTCTTTATTTGCTGCAGCTTTTTATTTTTATTTTTGTTAACGGCTTCCTTAAAGAGAATATATACGGACCGAGAATCAAATTTAAAAGAAATTGCAAAATTTTATTTTATTTTATTTTTTTATTCAAAGTTTATAATTTCTGACCAACTTTGTTTAGTTTTGCTTTCTTTTTGTTCATTGTGTTTAAATATTCTATGTCTTATTTAACATTCCCTACTTAATTAATATTTACGAAAATAAATTGTAGTTTAAATGGCTCCTAGATTCCCCCTTTTTTCCCTTATGTAATCGGGAAAAAGTTATATTACTTACCATACTAAAATTAATAACATCTTATTAATATGAAAAATAATTGAGGTGATAAACATAAAGTGGCCTTTTTTTACATATATATAAATATGCATCTCAATATCTCATCCATTCTCTCTCCAAATTATATAATTATAGTAGGCAGATTCTATAGAACTCTCTTAAAATTTTATTTTTAGCTAAATCTATGGTTTTAACTTTTAAGAACTAGATTGAATTGAAGAACTAGATTGAATTGATTGGTTTGATTTAGTTAATTGAAAATTAATTATTAAATTAGTCTAATTCAAAATAAAAAATTATTTGATAGGAAATTGGTCAAAATAAAAAAAATAGTTACACTTTTAAATTTTTATTTTTATTGATTTGATGACCAATTACTTTTTTTTTTAAAAAAGAAGAGATTTCATTCAAAAAAAGTGGCCCAAGACATCAAAAAGAGATGATGTTACAAATCTCTATTTAGTTTTTAAAATTTTAGCTAAATTCTAAAATTTTTGTCCCATAAAAAAAACTTGCCATTTTGCTATTTTGGGATCTCATCCCTGACTGTGAAGTTTTTTTGTTGTTGATGGGTTAATTTACTTGAACCTGCATTTGATAACTCATGTTTTGTTAATTGAAAATCCAAGAATCCATGTGTGAAAAGTGTTGCTTGAGCTTTAGGGGAGACACTCAAGAACTCGAATGAATTGGAGAAAGTTTTTTCCCATTCTCAGTGTGAGAAAAAATGCAAAAATGAAAAATGTGATTGAACTAACTTCCTCTGGTATAAGTTGGTCTATTTATACATAATTTCAAAGAGTAACTAACTGACTAATGATAAATATGCTAACATAACTAATGCTAACAAACCAACAAACTTCTATACTATTTAACACATGTATGCAGTAAAGTGAGAAAGGCATGGATGTCAAGTCACACCCTCCCTCAAGTCAGGCGCATGTATGTCAGGGAGCCTAAACTTGCAATGACAAGATGCAAACAGTTTGGGATTGAGTGTTTTGGTCAGGATATCAACAGCTTATTCTACAGATTTAATGGGTAGTAACTTGTCACATTCTCTTTTGCTTTAGCACGAACTATATGGCAATCTGCTTCGATGTGCTTTGTTCTCTTATGAAACACCAAATTGACAGTAATGTGTAATGCTACTTGGCTATCACAATATATAACAATTGGCTTTGTAAGTGGCAGTTTGAGTTCAACCATGATGAATGCAATTCATTAAGCTTCACAGGTGGCTGCTGCAAGAGCTCTATACTCAGCTTCAGCTGAGGATCTTGCCACCACATGCTGCTTCTTGCTCTTCCATATGATGAGACTCATTCCCACAAAAAGACAGTATCCAGTCACTGATCATCTGGAATCAGGGCATGCTGCCCAATCACTATCTGAATATGCTGTGACCTTAAGATCAGACTCGGATGAGAAGAATAATCCTTGTGACGAGGCAGATTTTAAGTATCTCAAGACTCTTAATCCAGCTTTAAAGTGATTATCAGTAGGACACTCCAGGAATTTGCTTAATTTTCCTATGACGTAGCCAATTTCTGACCTTGTGTTAGCCAAGTAAAGTAGTCTTTCTTGTATCTCTCCCAAGCTTCATAGAGGGATTCACCTTCTTTCTGTCTGAAGGTTTGAACATCCACTCTAAGCTTACTAAGCTTTTGAGGAGGAAAGAACTTGGCTAAAAAAAAGCCGTGACCAGCTTATCCCAAGAGTTCAGGCTATTTTTAGGTTGAGAATCCAACCATACTCTGGCTCTGTCTCTTACAGCAAATGGGAAAAGCATGAGCCTGTAGACTTCAGGATCTACTCCATTAGTCTTAACAGTATCACATATCTGCAAGAATTCAGTTAAGAACTGAAAGGGATCTTCAAATGGAAGTCCATGAAACTTGCAGTTTTGCTGCATCAGAGAAACTAATTGAGGTTTCAGCTCAAAATTGTTTGCTCCAATGGTAGGGATGGAGATGCTTCTTCCATGTAAATTGGAATTAGGTGCAGTAAAGTCACCAAGCATCCTCCTTGCATTATTATTATTTTCGGCTGCCATCTCCTCTTCCTGTTCGAAAATTTCTATAAGGTTATCTCTGGATTGTTGTATTTTAGCTTCTCTTAATTTCCTCTTCAGAGTCCTTTTAGGTTTAGGGTCTGCTTCAACAAGAATGTTCTTGTCCTTTCTCCTGCTCATATGAAAAAGAGGGAACAGAAAAATAATAATAATAGGGATCCTTTTTACCCAGGTATAGGGGTTCCCCTGTGTGAGTAGAAGAAGAAAAGAATGTAATGTAAAGAAGGGAAGAAGAGAGAATTCGAACACAGATGGAAGAGGGGATTCGAATTTGGGTGAGATGAAGTGTTAGTAGATGAATAAATAAATAGAAGGAGATGAGAGAGAAAGAGGATTTTTGAAAATTATTTTTGAAAAATGGTTAGTGATTTTCGAAAATTAAAAGAAGAAATAAATTAAAATTGAATTTTGAAATAATTAGTTAATTAAAAAGAATTTTTGAAAAAGAGGGAGATATTTTCGAAAATTAGAGAGAGAGAGTTAGTTAGGTAGTTTTGAAAAAGATAAGAAACAAACAAGAAGTTAGTTAGTTAGTTGAAACAAATTTGAAAATCAATTTTGGAAAGATAAGAAGATAAGAAGTTAGAAAAGATATTTGAAAATCAAATTTTTGAAAAAGATAAGATTTTTTTTAAAAAAAAAAAGATATGATAGAAAGATATGATTAGAATTAGTTTTTGAAAAAGATTTGATTTTTAGAATCTCAATTAATGACTTGATTCACAAGAAATCACAAGGTATGATTCTAGAACTTAAAGTTTGAATCTTTCTTAACAAGTAAGTAACAAACTTGAAATTTTTGAATCAAAACATTAATTGTTGATGATATTTTCGAAAATATGATATAAAATTAAGAAAAAGATTTTTGAAAAATATTTTTAAAATTTTCGAAAATAAATAAGAAAAATGAAAAAGATACGATTTTTGAAAAAGATTTTGAAAAAGATAAGATTTTTAAATTGAAAATTTGATTTGACTCATAAGAAACAATTGAATTTTAAAAATTTTTGAAAAAGTCAACTCAAATTTTCGAAATTTATGAGTGAAAAAGGGAAAGATATTTTTTTTATTTTTGAATTTTTAATGAAGAAAGAGAAAAACATGAAAAAGACTCAATGCATGAGAATTTTTAGATCAAAACATGTGATGCATGCAAGAACACTATGAATGTCAAGATGAACACCAAGAACACTTTGAATGTCAAGATGAACACCTAAGAACTTATTTTTGAAAAATTTTTTGATGCAAAGAAAACATGCAAGACACCAAACTTAGAAATCTTTAATGCTTAGACACTAAGAATTCAAGAATGCATATGAAAAACACCATATAACACAAAACAATATAATATGAAGATCAATCAAGAAGGTTTATCAAGAACAACTTGAAGATCATGATGAATGCAATGCATGAATGCAATTTTCAAAAAATGCAAGATGAGTATGCAATTGACACCAAACTTGAAATTGACTCAAGACTCAAACAAGAAACACAAAATATTTTTGATTTTTTATGATTTTATTAATTTTTTTTTGGATTTTTGTAAATTTTTTTTCTTCGAAAAACATCTAGGAAAAAAAAAGAAAATAAGGATTTCAAAATTTTTTAATATGAATTCCAGGAATCTTGTACTCTTAGTCTAAAGCTCCAATCTGAGGGTTAGGCATGGCTTAATAGCCAGCCAAGCTTTAGCATGCTATTACATGCATTGAAGTGATTAGTTGAAGACCAATCCCAAAGCAGTTTGGATATGGCTTTACAGCCAGATAGGATTCAACATGTTACCATGAAACTCTAGAATTCATTCTTGAAAGTTTTGAAGCCATAGAATAATTTTCGAAAACAAAAGGAAAAAATTTTTTTTGAAAGATTTTTTTTTGAAAACAAATATTTTTTTTTGAATATTAATTGGGAAAAAGGAAAAAGAAGAAAATATTTTTGAAAACTTTTTGAAAACTTTTTGAAAATAAAATAAGAAGAAAATTACCCAATCTGAGCAACACGATGAACCGTCAATTGTCCAAACTCGAACAATCCCCGGCAACGGCGCCAAAAACTTGGTGCACGAAATTGTGATCTAAGGCAACGGTGCCAAAAACTCTGTACGCACGTCTTAATAAATCGTTTTTCATTCACAACTTCGATACAACTAACCAGCAAGTGCACTGGGTCGTCCAAATAATAAACCTTACGTGAGTAAGGGTCGATCCCACAGAGATTGTTGGTATGCTCTTTCTGGAGTTGAACGCCAAGTTATAACGTGTTTTTGGCGTTCAACTCTGGTTCGTGACGTGTTTCTGGCGTTTAACTCCGGACTGCAGCGTAGAACTGGCGTTCAACGCCCTTTTACGCCATCTAAACTCGGCCAAAGTATGGACTATTATATATTGCTGGAAAGCCCTGGATGTCTACTTTCCAACGCAATTAGAAGCGCGCCATTTTGAGTTCTGTAGCTCCAGAAAATCCACTTTGAGTGCAGGGAGGTCAGAATCCAACAGCATCAGCAGTCCTTCTTCAACCTCTGAATCTGATTTTTGCTCAAGTCCCTCAATTTCAGCCAGAAAATACCTGAAATCACAGAAAAATACACAAACTCATAGTAAAGTCCAGAAATGTGAATTTAACATAAAAACTAATGAAAACATCCCTAAAAGTAACTAGATCCTACTAAAAACATACTAAAAACAATGCCAAAAAGCGTATAAATTATCCGCTCATCAAGTAGTAAGGAACCAAGTGTTGTTCTTCTTTAGAGCTTTTAATTATGCATTAATGGCTTGTTGCCAATAAAGATGCACAATAGCTTCTTGATATGATTTTGGTTCTTCTATTATGAATAATGCAATGGACAGGAGTTCTATGTGATGGTGATAAGAATGCATATGAGATGACATTACTCAATGGGTATTTGCATTGAGGAACAATAGTTTATTAAGTTTTATATTATCAAAACACACATGTGGACTTATATCCAAATTTTTGAATTTGGATCCTCTAAATTTTAGATTTTCATTTTAGAGGATAAAGTATGATATCTCACCATTAAATGTTTTTATTAAACCACTCTTCGACCTTATCCCATGACAATAATAAAGACGTCTCACGGCCCACAAATTCAGCCCAACAGAATACACAAATTAAATTATAATTTAGTCCTTATCTTATCTTATAGTTATCTTTATCTTTATCTCTATCTTATCTTTATCTACTTTTATCTTTCATAGGCTAATACTCTATATATACTTAGTTTTACCTTCATAGTTTACAATTCATTCATTCAACAATCAATAAAATTTCTTCATATTTTTCTTTCACAATTCTTTTATTTTCCTATTCTTTCACAATTTTATTATGGTATCAGAGCTCCTCTTGAGCTCTGCTGACATCCATGGATCAAGGAGAAAGGGCACATGATGAGCGGATATTTTATACGCTTTTTGGGGTTAATTTCATATAGTTTTTAGTATGTTTTAGTTAGTTTTTAGTTTATTTTC
The DNA here is from genome assembly GCF_000816755.2 of Arachis ipaensis. NCBI lineage: Eukaryota > Viridiplantae > Streptophyta > Magnoliopsida > Fabales > Fabaceae > Arachis > Arachis ipaensis. The sequence continues at coordinate 119,413,298 of NC_029789.2, read as the reverse complement.
GTTAGTTTCTAGGCAAAATTCATATTTCTGGACTTTACTATGAGTTTGTGTATTTTTCTGTAATTTCAGGTATTTTCTGGCTGAAATTGAGGGAGCTGAGCAAAAATCTGATTCAGGCGGAAAAAGGACTGCTGATGCTGTTGGATCCTGACCTCTCTGCACTCGGAATGGAATTTCTGGAGCTACAGAAGTCCAATTGACGCGCTTCCAATTGCGTTGGAAAGTAGACATCTAGGGCTTTCCATCAATATATAATAGTTCATACTTTGCTTAAGGATAAACGATGTAAACTGGCGTTCAACGCCAGTTCCAGGTTGCAGTCTGGCGTCCAGCGCCAGAAACACGTTACAAGTTGGAGTTCAACGCCAGAAACAGGTTACAGCCTGGCGTTGAACGCCTAAAACAGCCCAGGCACGTGAGAAGCTTTAGTCTCAGTCCCAGCACACACCAAGTGGGCCCCAGAAGTGGATTTCTGCACTATCTATCATAGTTTACTCATTTTCTGTAAACCTAGGTTACTAGTTTAGTATTTAAACAACTTTTAGAGACTTATTTTGTATCTCATGACATTTTAGATCTGAACTTTGTAATCTCTGACGGCATGAGTCTCTAAACCCCATTGTTGGGGGTGAGGAGCTCTGCTGTGTCCTGATGAATTAATGCAAGTATTTCTGTTTTCTATTCAAACATGTGTGTTCCTATCTAAAATATCCATTCGCACTTCAACATGAATGTGATGAACGTGACAATCATCATCATTCCCCCACGAACACGTGCCTGACAACCAATTCCGTTCACCGTAGAATGAATGAATATCTCTTGGATCTCTTAATCAGAATCTTCGTGGTATAAGCTAGATTGATGGCAGCATTCAAGAGAATCCAGAAAGTCTAAACCTTGTCTGTGGTATTCCGAGTAGGATTCAGGGATTGAATGACTGTGACAAGCTTCAAACTCGCGAGTGCTGGACGTAGTGATAGACGCAAAAGGATAGTAAATCCTATTCCGGTACAATCGAGAACCTGCAGATGATTAGCCGTGCGGTGACAGCGCACTTGGACCCTTTTCACTGGAAGGATGGATGGTAGCCATTGACAACGGTGATCCACCAACACACAGCTTGCCATAGGAGGATGTGCGTGCATGAATCAGAAACAGAGGAAAGCAGAATTTCAGAAGATAAAGTATCTCCAAAACTCCAACATATTCTCCATCATTGCATACAAGTATAATTTGTGTTCTGCCCTTTTATTCCTTACAATCAAATTTGATAAGTGAATTATTTTATTGTTTTCCTGACTAAGAGTTACAAGATAACCATAGATTGCTTCAAGCCAACAATCTCCGTGGGATCGACTCTTACTCACGTAAGGTATTACTTGGACGACCCAGTGCACTTGCTGGTTAGTTGTGCGAATTTGTGAAGAATTGTGATTTCCAATTTTGTGCACT
>NC_029789.2:119406748-119410543 GCF_000816755.2 Arachis ipaensis | reverse complement strand
CATGATAAGAAAATAGATCAGGATGTCTACAGACTATTACTATTTTCATTTGCTGTAAAAGATCAAGCTAAGAGGTGGTTAAATAACCAATCTTAGGCTAGCATAAGGACATGGAAACAGCTGACAGAAAAATTCCTTAATCAATACTTTCCTCCAAAACGGATGACACAGCTAAGGTTGGACATCCAAGGCTTTAAACAAGGAGATAATGAATCTCTTTATGATGCCTGGGAGAGATACAGAGAGATGCTACGAAAATGCCCCTCTGAAATGTTTTCAGAGTGGGTTCAGTTAGACATATTCTATTATGGGCTTACAGAAAGAGCTCAGATCTCTCTAGATTACTCAGCTGGTGGATCTATCCACATGAGAAAGACAATTGAAGAAGCTCAAGAGCTCATTGATATAGTTGCCAGAAATCAACATCTGTACCTAAGCAGTGACCCTTCCATGAAAGAAGAGGTTAAAACAGTAACTGCTGAACTCAGTCCTGTAGAACAAGCTGCTGAATTCAATCAGCAATTGGACTTTCTAACACAACAGTTAGCCAAATTCAAAGATAGACTACAAGAGACAATGAAGGCTAATTGATAAAACCATATTTCATGAGTTCTTTTGTGCTTAATTTGAGTAATTTATTCAATCCTCCACCTACTTATTCATATTAACTGCATGGTTTTACTTTCCCCTCCTTATTATGTCATATTGTGAAAAACATGTTTCCTAAGCTTTAAAAATTAATTGTTTTAATTACCTTTATTTCCATTCGATGCCGTGATTAGTGTGTTGAGTAGTTTCAGAGTTTCTAAGGCAGAATGACTTAAAGGATGGAAAGGGAAACATACTAAAATGGAAGGAGAAAGCAAAACGAAGCTTTAAGGAAACTGGTATCCACGCGATCGCATGGACGACGCGATCGCGTGCCAAGCACGAATCAGCAGCGATGCGGCCGCATGACTGACGCGACCACGCACCTTAAGCAGAACGCACATGACGCGGTTGCATGACTGACGCGACCGCGTGGCAAGGAAAAGCTCCGAATGACGCGACCGCGTGACCCACGTGGACACGTGACAGAGGCCACGTATCAGAATTTACAGAATGCGCCCCCAGCGATTTCTGAAGCCCTTTTTGGCCCAGATCCAAGTACAGACAGCATAGACCAGAGGTTATAAAGTGTGGGAATGCATCCATTCAAAGAGAACTCGCATATTTTACTTTTCAATGATTTAGATTTAGTTGAGAGGGGGATCTTCTCTCTCTCTCTCTTAGGATTTAGGATTTCTTCTTATTTAAAGAGTGACTCTCAATCCAGGTTTTATATTTCTTTGTTTTAAACTTCCCTCTCACTTTATTTATTTATTTCAATATCTGAGTTGGCTATTTACCTTTATAATTGGATCTATGAATTCTTCCATGTTACAGACTATTATTTGAATTAATGATAATTGAGGTATTTTCAGTTCATGATTGTTCTCTTTGATTTAAGTTACCATTGCTTCCCATCTAAGGATATTTTTATTATTCTATCAATTTTACTTTTTCCCCTTTTGGTTCTGGTTAAGAATTCAGTAACTCAACAGTTATTAAACTCAACATAATTGATAATCGTTATCTTGCTAATTGAGCTGAACTTAAGTAATCCCAACCTTTTCTTAGGAAATAAATAGGATTCAAAGGTCAATTTAATTAGTCCCTTGACTCTCCTTTGCTTTAGTAAAGGTTGACCAAGTGGAGTTTAGATTCAACTTTCATTATAGTTGAGAGAGATAATTACGTTGGACCTCCAACTTCTCTTACCTTACCAAAAGTCTGCTTTACAGTATTTATTTATTTTACTTGTCATTCAAATTACTTGCTTCTCATCTTCTAAACCCCGATTACAACCTTTATAGCCAATAATAAGAACATACTTCCTCGCAGTTCCTTGAGAAGACGACCCGAGGTTTGAATACTCGGTTAACAATTTTTAAAGGGGTTTGTTACTTGTGACACCCAAAACGTTTGTACGAAAGGGATTTTTGTCGGTTTAGAGACTATATCTACAACGCAACTGTTTTTATGACATTCTTTACTGGCAAAAAACTCTAACGTCACTAATATAAATATGGAAGAACAATTGAAGCAAACGAAACAGCAGCTGTCAAAACAAATAACAGAAGAATGCCAAGCAGTTCAATTAAGAAGTGGGAAAACATTAAATACCCCACCTCAAGGCAGCAGGAAGCCAAGGAATGAGCAAACCACCCAAAATCCATCTGAGGACAGTAAAAGCCCAGGAAAAAATAAGTCTGGCGTCAAAACGCCAGAAATTGGGTGGAAGGCTGGCGCTGAACGCCCAGACCATGCTCAGAACTGGCGTTCAACGCCAGAAACAAGCTAGGAACTGGCATTGAACGCCCAAAGGAAGCACAGTTCTGGCGTTCAGACGCCAGGAACAGATGAGGAATTGGCGTCTAACGTCACTCCAGCTTCTAACTCTGGCACTCAAATGCCAGAGAGGGATCAGACACACACAAGTGCTGATGACAACCCCTCTAAAAAGGCTTCTTCAACTATTTCTGTAGGAAATAAACCTACAGCAACCAAGGTTGAGGAATATAAAGCCAAGATACCTTATCCTCAAAAACTCCGCCAAAAGGAGCAGGATAAGCAATTTGCTCGCTTTGCAGATTATCTCAAGACTCTTGAAATTAAGATTCCGTTTGCAGAAGCACTTGAGCAAATACCTTCTTATGCCAAGTTCATGAAAGAGATCTTGTGTCATAAGAAGGATTGGAGAGAAACTGAAAGAGTTCTCCTCACTGAAGAATGCAGTGCAGTCATTCTGAAAAGCTTTCCTGAAAAGCTTAAAGATCCCAGAAGCTTTCTAATACCATGCACATTAGAGGGAAATTACACCAGGACAGCTTTATGCGATCTTGGGGCAAGCATCAACCTAATACCTGCATCCACTATCAGAAAGCTTGGTTTAACTGAAGAGGTTAAACCAACCCGGATATGTCTCCAACTTGCTGATGGCTCCATTAAATACCCATCAGGCGTGATTGAGGATATGATTGTCAGGGTTGGGCCATTCGCCTTTTCCACTGACTTCGTAGTGCTGGAGATGGAGGAGCACAAGAGTGCTACTCTCATTCTAGGAAGACCTTTCCTAGCAACTGGACGAACTCTCATTGATGTCCAAAAGGGGGAAGTCACCCTAAGAGTCAATGAAGATGAGTTTAAGTTGAATTCTGTCAATGCCATACAGCATCTAGACACACCAAAAGACTGCATGAAAGTTGATCTTATTGATTCTTTGGTAGAAGAGATCAACATGGCTGAGAGTCTCGAATCAGAGCTGGAAAACATCTTTAAAGATGTTCCACCTGATCTAGAGGATTCAGAGGAATTGAAAGAGTCTCTGAAATTTCCTCAGGAAGAGGAAAAACCTCCTAAACCCGAGCTCAAACCATTACCACCATCCCTGAAATATGCATTTCTAGGAGAAGGTGATACTTTTCCAGTGATCATAAGCTCTGCTTTAAATCCACAGGAAGAGGAAGCACTAATTCAAGTGCTAAGGACACACAAGACAGCTCTTGGATGGTCCATAAGTGACCTTAAGGGCATAAGCCCAGCTAGATGCATGCACAAGATCTTATTGGAGGACAATGCTAAGCCAGTGGTTCAACCACAGAGGCAGCTAAATCCAGCCATGAAGGAAGTGGAGCAGAAAGAGGTCACCAAATTACTGGAGGCTGAAATTATTTATCCTATTTCTGATAGCCCCTGGGTGAGCCCTGTCCAAGT
>NC_029789.2:119391797-119395019 GCF_000816755.2 Arachis ipaensis | reverse complement strand
CCATGAAGGAAGTGGTGCAGAAAGAGGTCACTAAATTACTGGAGGCTGGGATTATTTATCCTATTTCAGATAGCCCCTGGGTGAGTCCTGTTCAAGTTGTCCCTAAAAAGGGAGGCATCACAGTGGTTCATAATGAAAAAAATGAACTGGTTCCTACAAGAACAGTTACAGGGTGGCGCATGTGTATTGATTACAGAAGGCTCAATACAGCCACCAGAAAGGATCATTTTCCTTTACCATTCATAGACCATATGCTAGAAAGACTAGCAGGTCATAATTATTACTGCTTTTTGGATGGCTATTCAGGCTACAACCAAATTGCAGTAGATCCCCAGGATCAAGAGAAAACAGCATTCACATGTCCATCTGGAGTATTTGCTTACAGAAGGATGCCTTTTGGGCTGTGTAATGCGCCTGCAACCTTTCAGAGATGCATGCTCTCTATTTTCTCTGATATGGTGGAAAATTTTCTGGAAGTCTTCATGGATGACTTCTCAGTATATGGAGACTCATTCAGCTCCTGCCTTGATCACCTGACATTGGTTTTGAAAAGATGCCAAGAGACCAACCTGGTTTTAAACTGGGAAAAATGTCACTTTATGGTGACTGAAGGGATTGTCCTTGGGCATAAAATTTCAAATAAGGGAATAGAGGTAGATCAAGCTAAAATAGAGGTAATTGAAAAATTACCACCACCTGTCAATGTTAAGGCAATCAGAAGCTTTCTGGGGCATGCAGGATTCTATAGGAGGTTTATAAATGATTTTTCAAAAATTGCAAAACTTTTAAGAAACCTGCTAGCTGCTGACACGCCATTTGTGTTTGACACAGAGTGTCTGCAGGCGTTTGAAACTCTGAAAGCTAAGCTGGTCACAGCACCAGTTATTTCTGCACCAGACTGGACATTACCGTTCGAATTAATGTGTGATGCCAGTGATCACGCCATTGGTGCAGTACTGGGGCAGAGGCATGACAAGCTTCTGCATGTCATTTATTATGCTAGCCGTGTTTTGAATGATGCCCAGAAAAATTACACAACCACAGAAAAAGAATTGCTTGCAGTGGTTTATGCCATTGACAAGTTTAGATCATACTTAGTAGGATCAAAAGTGATTGTGTACACAGATCATGCTGCTCTTAAATATCTACTCACAAAACAGGATTCAAAACCCAGACTCATAAGATGGGTGTTGCTTCTGCAAGAGTTTGATATAGAAATAAGAGACAGAAAAGGGACAGAGAACCAAGTGGCTGACCATCTGTCCCGGATAGAACCAATGGAAGGGGCGTCCTCTCCCTCTATTGAGATCTCTGAAACTTTTCTGGATGAGCATTTGTTCGCCATTCAGGAATTAGTATGGTTTGCAGATATTGCAAACTACAAAGCTGCAAGACAGTTACGCCATGCCTCAACAAGGAATCTTGGAGATTGAGTTGTTTGATGTGTGGGGAATTGATTTTATGGGGCCTTTCCCACCATCATACTTAAACACTTATATTCTGGTGGCAGTTGACTATGTATCAAAATGGGTAGAGGCCATTGCCACACCCACCAATGATACTAAAACAGTACTAAAGTTCCTCCAGAAACACATATTCAGCAGATTTAGTGTCCCTAGGGTACTAATCAGTGATGGGGGCACTCACTTCTGCAACAAACAGCTTTACTCTGCCATGGTCCGGTATGGGATTCGCCATAAGGTGGCAACTCCATATCATCCACAAACAAATGGGCAAGCTGAAGTCTCTAACAGAGAACTAAAAATAATCCTAGAACGGACTATAAGTACCCGTAGAAAGGATTGGGCACGAAGCTTGGATGATGCTCTGTGGGCTTACAGAACAGCATTCAAAACTCCCATAGGGACCTCTCCTTACCAACTTGTGTATGGTAAGGCTTGTCACCTGCCCGTGGAACTGGAACATAAGGCCTACTGGGCAACCAGATTCCTTAACTTTGATGCCAAATTAGCTGGAGAGAAAAGATTGCTCCAGCTGAATGAGCTAGAGGAATTCAGATTCACTACTTTCGAAAATGCCAAGCTTTACAAAGAGAAATAAAAAAGGTGGCATGACAGAAAACTATCATCTAGAATCTTTGAACCAGGACAAAAGGTTCTGTTGTTTAACTCTAGGCTCAAGCTATTTCCCGGGAAACTGAAGTCCTGGTGGAGAGGACCATATGTGATTACAAGTGTATCACTATATGGTTATGTGGAGCTTCAAGATATTGATTCTGATAAGAAGTTCATTGTTAATGGACAGAGAATCAAGCACTATCTTGAAGGCAATGTTGAGCAAGAGTGCTCAAGGCTGAGGCTAGATTAAAAACTCAGCAAGGTCCAGCTAAAGACAATAAAGAAGCGCTTGCTGGGAGGCAACCCAGCCATGGGGCATCACTTCCTCTAAGCATTTTGCCCTATTCTTGATTTTATTTGTTTATATAAAGTTCATTGATACTAAGGTAAAGAGTCAATTGTATAAGTTTACAGGGTTACAGAAGGATTCTGCACACAAAAGAGAGAAAAAGAGCTCACTGGCAAGAAAACGTCAGTAAAAGTCTATTTTGGGCGTTCAACGCCCAAAAGAAGCATCCACTGGGCGTTGAACGCCAGTAAGGATAGCCATTTGGGCGTTTAACGCCAGATTTACAGCGTCCTGGGCGTTCAACGCCAGAAAGAAGCAACAGCTGGGCGTTGAATGCCCAGGAGAAGCAGCAGTTGGGAGTTGAACGCCCAAAACATGCAGCGTTTGGGCGTTCAAACGCCAGGATGGTGGGGAGGAGGTAAATTCATTTTTTTCTTCATATTTTTCATTTTAATCTTAATTTTCATGTTTCAATTCATGATTTCTTGCATAAACATGTTACAAACCCTGATTTCTAAAATCCCTAATTTCTAAAAACCCCACTTTAAAAATATCAAATGTATCTTAATCCATAAGCACAAATCCTTTTTTTTATCCAATTCAACTCTTTTTCAAAATTTTCAAAACAAATCTATCTCTTTTCATTCAAAAATCTTTTCAACTAATCAATATCTTTTTCAAATCTCCATATTATCTTTTTCAAAAAGATCCAAATTTATCTTTTTCAAATATCTTTCATATCTTTTCAATTTTAAATTATATCTTTTCTTATCATACTTATCTCTTTTTAAATCATATCTTCTATCTTATCTTTCTCCCTATTTTCGAAAAACCCACCCCCCTCCCTTTTAAAAA
>NC_029789.2:119390922-119391561 GCF_000816755.2 Arachis ipaensis | reverse complement strand
AAACACATTCGGCCTCCCTCCTCTCATCCACCATTCAACACTAGCTCTCCTTCTATCCCTCTCCTTTCTTTTCTTTTGCTTAAGGACAAGCAATCCTCTAAGTTTGGTGTGTTTATCCGTGATCACTAAACCATACCCACTAAGATCATGGCTCCTAAAGGAAAACAACCCACTCCAAGAGGCAAGAAAGAGAGTATTCCAAAACCACTTTGGAATCAAGGGAGGTTCTTAACCAAAGAACATTCAGACCATCACTACAAAATAATGGGTCTAAGATCTGTGATCCCGGAAGTAAAGTTCGATCTGAAAGAAGATGAATATCCGAAAATCCAAGAGCAGATTCGAAACAGGAACTGGGAAGTCCTAGCTAATCCTGAAACGAAAGTGGGAAGGAATATGGTTCAAGAATTCTACGCTAATCTGTGGCAGACAGACAGGCAGAGAATATCTGGAGCTGCCCTCTATGACTACAGGACTGTGGTCAGAGGAAAGATTGTTCACATCCACCCTGACAAAATCAGGGAGATCTTTAAGCTACCTCAGCTGAAAGATGACCCAGACTCCTTCAATAGGAAAATGATGAGAACAAACAAGGGCCTGGATAAGATTCTAGAGGATATATGCATCCCTGGAGCCAGG
>NC_029789.2:119383835-119390913 GCF_000816755.2 Arachis ipaensis | reverse complement strand
AAAATCACAATGGAAAAACAACAAATGCAGGATGACCCCATCAAGAGGAGGGCACAAGAATTCCTACCAGAACTCCCTCAATTTGAATACTGGGAGCATCTTGAGGCATCTGTCACTAATTTGCAAGAAACCATGGACCAATTGAAGGAAGAACAGCAAAATCAAAATAGCATGCTTTGCAAACTGCTCAGAGAACAAGAGGTGCAAGGGCGTGAGTTAAGAGAACTAAAGCATCAGAAACTATCTCTTGAAGGGCCAAGCACCCCACAGACTAAAGAGGCATCTGCTTCCCAAAGTCAAGGTTGTTGAGTTCTGATCTTAACCTTAACCCTGTGATAACTTTTTTTTCTATTATTTGAGTTTCACCTTAGGAGTCATATAATGGCAATTAGTATTTATATTTTGATCTTATCCCCAATTAAGCTATAATTTATTTTTCTCATCATCATTAAACATGAATAAAATAGAAGATTTTCTTTAGAACAAGGAGGCAATAATTTTCGAGTTTTTGATAAAACAAATTCTAATTGTTTACATGTGGTGGCAATGCTTTCTTTAGCAAAGCTGAGTCACAATCTGAAAAGGTTCACCCAATTATGTGTCTGTGGCATTTATGTATCCGGTGGTAATACTGGAAAACAAAGTGCTTAGGGCCACGGCCAAGACTCATAAAAGTAGCTGTGTTCAAGAATCAACATACTGAACTAGGAGAATCAATAACACTATCTGAATTTTAAGTTCCTATAGATGTCAATCATTCTGAGCTTCAATGGATGAAGTGAGATGCCAAAACTGTTCGGAAGTAAAAAGCTACTAGCCCCGCTCATTTAATTAGAATCTGAGCTTCACTCAAAAACTCTGAGATATTATTGTTTCTTGACTCATTTGTATTCTATTTTATTTATCTAGTTGCTTGAGGACAAGCAACAGTTTAAGTTTTGTGTTGTTATGAGCGGATATTTTATACGCTTTTTGGGGTTAATTTCATATAGTTTTTAGTATGTTTTAGTTAGTTTTTAGTTTATTTTCATTAGTTTCTAGGAAAAATTCATATTTCTGGACTTTACTATGAGTTTGTGTATTTTTCTGTAATTTCAGGTATTTTCTGGCTGAAATTGAGGGAGCTGAGCAAAAATCTGATTCAGGCTGAAAAAGGACTGCTGATGTTGTTGGATCCTGACCTCTCTGTACTCGGAATGGAATTTCTGGAGCTACAGGAGTCCAATTGACGCGCTTCCAATTGCGTTGGAAAGTAGACATCCAGGGCTTTCCAGCAATATATAATAGTCCATACTTTTCTCAAGGATAAACGACGTAAACTGGCGTTCAACGCCAGTTCCATGTTGTAGTCTGGCGTCCAGCGCCAGAAACACGTTACAAGTTGGAGTTCAACGCCAGAAACAGGTTACAGCCTGGCGTTGAATGCCCAAAACAGCCCAGGCACGTGAGAAGCTTTAGTCTCAGCCCCAACACACACCAAGTGGGCCCCAAAAGTGGATTTCTGCACTATCTATCATAGTTTACTCATTTTCTGTAAACCTATGTTACTAGTTTAGTACTTAAACAACTTTTAGAGACTTATTTTGTATCTCATGACATTTTAGATCTGAACTTTGTAATCTCTGATGGCATGAGTCTCTAAACCCCATTGTTGGGGGTGAGGAGCTTTACTGTGTCCTGATGAATTAATGCAAGTATTTCTGTTTTCTATTCAAACATGTGTGTTCCTATCTAAGATATCCATTCGCACTTCAACATGAATGTGATGAACGTGACAATCATCATCATTCCCCCACGAACGCGTGCCTGACAACCACTTCCGTTCACCATAGAATGAATGAATATCTCTTGGATCTCTTAATCAGAATCTTCATGGTATAAGCTAGATTGATGGCAGCATTCAAGAGAATCCGGAAAGTCTAAACCTTGTCTGTGGTATTCCGAGTAGGATTCGGGGATTGAATGACTGTGACAAGCTTCAAACTCGCGAGTGCTGGGCGTAGTGACAGACGCAAAAGGATAGTAAATCCTATTTCGGTACGATCGAGAACCTGCAGATGATTAGCCGTGCAGTGACAGCGCACCTGGACCCTTTTCACTGGAAGGATAGATGGTAGCCATTGACAACGGTGATCCACCAACACACAGCTTGCTATAGGAGGACGTGCGTGCGTGAATCAGAAACAGAGGAAAGCAGAATTTCAGAAGACAAAACATCTCTAAAACTCCAACATATTCTCCATCATTGCATACAAGTATAATTTGTGTTTTGCCCTTTTATTCCTTACAATCAAATTTGATAAGTGAATTATTTTATTGTTTTCCTGACTAAGAGTTACAAGATAACCATAGATTGCTTCAAGCCAACAATCTCCATGGGATCAACCCTTACTCACGTAAGGTATTACTTGGACGACCCAGTGCACTTGCTGGTTAGTTGTGCGAATTTGTGAAGAATTGTGATTTCCAATTTCGTGCACCAGCACACCAGCAACTTCATCCGGAGTCTCTTTTGGACCTTTCGTCATCCCAACACTTTTCTTTCATGGCACTTTCTTTCAATGAAGAAGCTCGTCCTTCAAACCAACTTGAGCTTTTGCCAAGTCCAACTACTCATTATCTTTGTTCTTTCAATACCTTTTCTACTGTTAACAATTCTTCAAATCGAGATTCATTCTTGAATACTTGGATCATTGATTCTGGTGCCATAGATCACATTGCATCAAATTTGTCTTGGTTTATTTCTTACACACAAATTTCTCCTATTATTGTTCATTTACCAAATGGTTCTCGAACTACTGTTTCTTATAAAGGCATCGTTCAATTTTCACCATCCTTGGTTCTTCATGATGTTCTTTATTTACCTCATTTCAACTTTAATATTATCTCTGTTTCAAAAATTACTTCAGCACTCATATGTGAACTCACTTTTTCATCTTCTTCTTGCACTCTACAGAGCAACAATTTGGGGACAATTGATTTGGCCAGAATGAGAGAGGGATTATATGTCTTTGAACCCAATTTTGGTAAAAATTCATCCACTACACACTCCATAAATTCCATCCAATCTCCACCCATTACACCTTCCAATATATGGCATTTTCGTTTAGGACACCTTTCTGGACAAAGACTTAATCATTTACATAAACAAAAGAAACTTTCATTTTCTCAAAGTTTTAACAAAGCCAATGCAAGTTTTGATTTATTACACTTTGATATTTGGGGTCCGTTTCGACAAAATTCTATTCATAATCATAAATATTTTTTTACTATTGTTGATGATTTTAGCCGCTTTACATGAGTTACTTTATTAAAATCAAAAGGAGAAGTACAAAATCAAATAAAAAATTTTATTACTTTAATTGAAACACAATTCAACTCCAAAGTCAAAACTATTCGTTCTGATAATGGACCAGAATTTATTTTACCTGATTTTTATGCTTCAAAGGGCATTATTCATCAACGTAGTTGTGTTGAAACTCCTCAACAAAATGGAAGGGTAGAACACAAGCATCAACATATTTTGAATATAGCTCGTGCTCTTATGTTTCAATCTAATTTACCATCATCTTTTTGGTCTTATGCTGTTAGACATGCTGTTTATTTACTTAATAGAGTTCCATCATCCGCAATTAATTTTAAAACACCATTTGAGATTTTATTCAATCATCCACCAAATTATCATGACATTAAAGTTTTTGGATGCTTATGTTTTGTTTCTACCCAAATGACAAATAGATCAAAATTGGATCCAAGAGCCAAAAATGCTGTATTTATTGGCTTTCAATATGGTTTTAAAGGGTATATTGTTTATGTTTTAGAAGATAAAAGAATTGAGATTTCTAGAAACGTGATTTTTTATGAAAAGATCTTGCCCTTAGTCACAAAAAATGTCCAATTCCAGACACTCAGCCTAACATTGCCAAACACACCTTCTCAAAAACAAGATTTAGTTAGTCTTCCAGTTGAACCCTCACCTATACCCATTGACCCAACTCCACCTAGTTCTTTATTTTCTCCAACAACCTCTCCTTCTTCCTCACTATCGTTTCCTAACCAAGTTGAACCCATGACCACCGAATCACTTTCAACACTAGACACCAGTCCATCATCACCTTCTCATCCCCCGTCACCTTCTTCACCACCTGAGCAACCCCATCCTCGTCATTCCGACCGGCCTCACCGACCTCCAGCATATCTCTCTGATTACTTATGTAATTCCTCTCTCATCTCTACAAATCAATCTCCCTCAAAGTGCAAGTACCCTTTATCTTCAGTCATGTCTTTTTCTTCTCTTTCATCTTCACATAAAAGGTTTTTTTTATCTCTACATTCTGACGTTGAGCCAAAGTCTTTTAAGGACGCCAATCAACACTCTAATTGGCGTAGTGCTATGAAAGATGAGTTGGATGCTCTTGAGCTGAACAAAACTTGACGTCTTGTTGATTGCTCTGCAGGGGTTAAGTCGGTTGGCTGTAAATGGGTCTATCGCATCAAACGCAAGTCTGATGGTTCAGTTGATCGATATAAAGCACGCCTTGTAGCTAAAGGGTTCACTCAAACTGAAGGTGTTGAATTCTTGGAAACTTTCTCCCCTGTTGTCAAGCCTGCCACTATCAGATTAGTTTTGGCATTAGCCTCTATGAAGCATTGGCCTATACATCAGTTGGATGTCAATAATGCTTTCTTACATGGGGATCTTTCTGAGGATGTTTATATGACTCTGCCACCCGGATTTATATCTCCTCAACCGAATCAATGCTGTAAGCTACTAAAGTCACTGTATGGTTTACGACAATCTAGTCGTATGTGGTATGAAAAACTTTCTCATCTTTTGCTATCTCATGGATATCAGCAGACCTCATCTGATTATAGTTTATTTGTCAAATTCATTGGTGATCAAATTTCTATCCTTTTAGTCTATGTTGACGACATTGTTCTCACTAGTAATTCCATTTCTGAACTTGCTTCCATTAAGTCTATTTTACACCAACACTTCTGAATTAAAGACTTGGGCCTATTAAAATATTTTTTGGGTATTGAAGTTGCTCAATCAAAGAAGGAAATTTGCTTATCTCAGAGAAAATATTGTCTTGATCTTTTGGAGGATTCTGGTTTATTAGGTACTAAACCTGCCTCTGTTCCAATGGATAGTACCACAAGACTATATCAAGACAAAAGTCCCCTACTATCTTTGATTGTCACTTGGTTCGACAAAAAGCTCAAGCTGGAGTGATGAAACTTCTCCCAATTCCCTCTTCTGGGCAACTAGCTGACATCTTCACCAAGCCTTTGTCTCCTCAACCCTTCCATCTTAATCTGAATAAGCTTAGTGTTCTTGACATCTTTCATCCTCCAGCTTGCGGGGGCGTATTAAACCACTCTTCGACCTTAGCCCATGACAACAATAAAGACGTCTCACGGCCCACAAATTCAGCCCAACAGAATACACAAATTAAATTATAATTTAGTCCTTATCTTATCTTATAGTTATCTTTATCTTTATCTCTATCTTATCTTTATCTACTTTTATCTTTCATAGGCCAATACTCTATATATACTTAGTTTTACCTTCATAGTTTACAATTCATTCATTCAACAATCAATAAAATTTCTTCATCTTTTTCTTTCACAATACTTTTATTTTCCTATTCTTTCATAATTTTATTAGTTTTCTTTCTCATATTTTTTTTAGACCAACCTATGAAATAAATAGTGAGAAATCACACTTTATCTTCTAAAATAAAATTCAAAATTTAGAGGATCAAAATTTTAATTTTTTTGCTAATTTAGCTACAAGTGATTTCTTTATATATAAAGTCATACGAGTTAACTTAAGGTATGATGAAAAAACAAGAAAACATTATTATGTGCTAAAGGACTACATTCTGCAATATGCTAATGGAGAGTTGGATGTATTTTTTATATATATACAATCTAATTATCAAAAAAATTAATTACTTGTTTAGATAAATTTTTAAATTTTTTTAAGTTATATTTTTTTAAAAAATATTTTAAAAAATAAAAATAATTTTATACAAAAATATTTTTTTATTTATTAATTATGTTTGAGTATAATAATATAAAAATATTTTTTATTTATTTATTACGTAAAAAAATATTTTTAAAAAATATAAATTATCATTTTTCAAAAAAAAAATTCTAAAAAACTTTTTTTAACATTTTTATTTTTATTATTAAAAATTTACCAAATACACTAAAAAAATATTATAAATTTAATAATATCTAAACAAGCACTAAATATACACATAATACTATTATTTCTGAACGTGTATATACACACTATATAGCTAGGAAGGGGCAATTATATAATACTTAAGCATGTAAGTGTTGTAGCTCTAATAAGCCCATAGAACCTAGTACACTAAGCCATTCAAGTTCACAGAGTAATTCACCACACTCAACATTTCTCAATTTTAAGAGCATACGTTGGATTATAGTCCCATTGTGCCAAATACAGGGACTCTCTTCTGCAAGATAGTTATTTTCATTTGGCTGAATTCTTTTCACTACACAACCATTTGGGAGTTTTTCCAATCCTTTGTTCCAGCACTTAACATATGGCTTTATATCTATAACTGCTTCACCCATTTCATCATCTGCTGAGAACAAATCTTTGTCGAAAACTTTCTGCAGAAAAAATTTAAACTATTAGACAGATGTATATGATTAGTTTTATATCTAATTATAATAATTATAATTATTATTGTGACATAGTAAATAAGTCTACTAAACAATTTACTTGACTAATACATACCAGATGTATTGGAGTTTTAATATCGTCAACCATAAGGGTCAATTCTTCATTCCACTCAGGATTGAGATCTTTATGCATGATCTTAGTTTTCAGTTTCTGCACACCAAATCAAATATCAAATTAAAGAATCATTTTAATTTGCTAATAATAATAAGCACATATTTCTAATGAGAAGGGGAAAAAAAGGATTTCAAAAAAAAAAAATTACAAACAATAATTCTTGTTTAACAAAATTATTCTACACATTTTAACTCCAACTAACATACCAAATATGATAGAAAAATTAAGAAAAAAATATTT
>NC_029789.2:119340651-119383795 GCF_000816755.2 Arachis ipaensis | reverse complement strand
AATTGCTTAGCAATTCGCATCTTAACTATTATAATGACATATATGAAGATATCTTCGTAGAACTCTCAAGGAACTAATAATAACAATAATAAGATTCTAACCTGAGTACCCATGCTGACAACAACATAAGGATCACTAGAACGCAAATCGCGAATTGCGAGATTAATGCCTCTCTGAATCCTAAGTTTGAGAACACCATAGATTTGGTCCATCATAGTACAGTTTGTTGTCGCCTCTGAAAATCACCACAGGATGCTAAGATATCGATGATGATGGTGATGATATTCTTGTTACTTATGAAAAACTTAGTTTGATATATAAATATGTATGTCTAATTCTTTAACATTAAACTACTCAACAATAAGTTGCAAGGTTACAATGATTTGTTTAACAAAATCAGTTCAGCAAAAGAAAAGAATATAAAGATGTGAACACTAACAGAACTTAAACTAATCTACACTAATCTATTTTAGATATTTGGTTTTCTTATCATGCGGGCTACACCAAACTTTTCCCCTATGTGACGTGGCCTTAATTAGTTGATTTTAAAAACAAAATAAATTCCTTCAATTACGTTACAGTTTTTAAGTATTTTAAAAACTTACGATCAAGATTATAACAAAGACCATTGTCCGTTTTAATTAAAGGATAAAATTAGCACATTCTGTATTTGTTCGTTGTTGGAGGAGCTCTAATGTACTAGGTTGAACTTGCAGGATATTGTTCTTTCAGTTTGCTGCATGTAACATTTATTATATATTACCATTTTTATTAGTTATTTTTGCTTGAGTTGCCGGTAAAATAACATCGAGTCATTTTTAAGATGTTTGAGATAACAATAAGGCTAAAATAAGTTAGGGACAAATATTAATACTTACCCCAAGTGTGTAGTGCAAAAATGACCTTTGTCTTAAGTAAATCACAATATTTTGGTAACAAAAATATTTAATTTTAGACATAGTCTTCTGGGAAAAAAAAAAGATATATAGTAAATTTTGTTTGACAAAAGTAGACATATTATCAATTGGATTTAGAAATAGATTGTTATATGAGAAAGTGTGGATGTCAATAGTATTCAGTAGCTAAGTCAGTTATGTAGTAAAGGAGTTAGTTATAAATAAGTTAGTTCTGTTAGTTGTGCTGATATGACAGAATTTGTTATAATTCTATTATGCAGTGTTAGTTAGAATGTAAGAATGTCAAGTAGTTAGAACTTATTAGAAGGTATACTATTTTATAGTAGTTGTTGTTAATTATAACAGTTAGTTAGTTCAATTTAATGAAATTTATTTTTCAGACGAAGAGAAACTCTCTCTTTCTATTTGTAAGAAATTCTTTTAAAATATTCTCTTTAAACTTTTCAGTATTTTAACACGGTGTGGTGAACGTAAAAAGAGAAATCAATGAAAAATTGAGCTTTGAAAAAACTTAATCAACAAAAATTTCATTGATTTCGGTTATTTCTCAAATCTATTACATTTTACCATTTTTACTCATTAATTATCATATTTTTTATCTCAATTTTCTCTTCTTTCTTCTTTTTCTTTCCTTCTCTTCCTTTGAGACTCAAAGGATAGAGACTAATAAAATTTGTGTTACTTAAACAAGAATCAAAGATTCAAGTAAGCATTTTTTATTAGCGAGTTTTGAAAAGAAAGTTGAACAATTAATTGTAAACACATGCATTAATTGAAGAATAGCGTCAGAGGCAAATCCAATAATTAATTTGCAAACACCGGCAAGTCTTCTGAATCAACTAAGCCATGTAGTTCAATTCGAATAAAAATCAGCATAATCCAGTATTAAATCTAGCGAGTCCATATTTCTTACCTCTTAGAGAAAGTTCAAGAATAACTTTAAAGGTTTTGCTAGATAAACAATGATTTTTGTAAACAATGTGAATAATAGGTTTTAGAATTGACCCAATAAAGTAAAAAAAATACTCCACTCCCAAATTACCTCCTAAACCTTAACATTAGGATAACCATCTACACACCTAATGAATTGAATATCCAGTCATTGTAAACTGAGTAAATCGAATCAAAAGAAATAACCATTGATAAACCACTATTTTATGGTTTATCTTGTGCTCAATTGAGTGGTTTTTATCTACTCTTTACCCACTTATTCATACTATTATGCATGGTTTTACATTTGCCTTCCTAATTATGTGCTTTGATTGAAAACATGCTTCTTTGATCTTATATTTGCTTATTATTAATCCTCTCTTATTACCATTAGATGCCTTGATATGTGTGTTAAGTGTTTTCAGATATTATAAGGCAGGAATGGCTTGGAGCAGTGGCGGAACTTGAAACAAAATTTTGGGGGGGCCAGATAGAAAATAATTGTCAAAATATTTTTGATATGGACCCCATTTAAGATAAGCTCGTCCAGGGACGGATCCAGAAATATTATTATGGGGGGCCAATAACACATATAATATTAAAAATTATATAAAAAATTATATAATATAAGATGTATTATAAAAATATACCGATAGAGAATATATTTTAAAGTACAAAAAATATGTGTGTATTTTTTATTAACGAAGGAGTAAATTTTTCGTATCATAAAATTCAATGATAATAGAATTTTTGTCAAATTTTTCAATAATTTTCTTTTAAATATAATTAAAAGACAATTAGTAAGAAATTTATTTTTTATTTTATTTCTGAGTTATTTTTCACAATATTCATAGTTGAAAAAGATCTTTTAGTTGTAGCAATTGAAACAGAAAAAATTAATACCAAATGAATCAAAAAAGACGGTCACAAGAAGAAAAAGAATTCACTTTATAAGATTTGAAAATTTTTATTTAATTAAAAAATATTAGTAATAATATCTTTTTCAGATTTTTTTAATATTGTTACTTACTTTTTGGATATTAGAAATCATTAATATTTAAATTGGACTGGACTATTATTTATACTAGACTAAATACTAAATAATTTTTTTAAATTAAATTATACATAATAACATATTACTATTAATTATTTTAAAAAAAGCTGGGGGAGGCCTCCACTCACCCCCTTATGTCCGTCCCTGAGCTCGTCTAATCTTATCTCTCTGGTTTGGGTGATATTGCCAAATTTAAAACCGTTTTTCAAGATCTCGTTCCAAAAAGTTAAGGTTAAAGTCATCAGATATAATTTTTTGAACTTTTGAAGGTTATATCTCACTCTCTTCGTGATTCATTAAAGTAGAAGAACTATCTACAGGTGTTGATATTGTAAAAGTTATATGTTCTCCTTCTTAAATATTAGCCTTCCTCTTAAAAAATGTATTAATTTTTTGATTTTTTATTATTATTTTATATAAAAATTTGAACATATATCCTCTAAAATATGTAAAGAAGAAGTTAGAAAGACAAATATTAAAATTTATAATATTTATTGTTAATACTTATTAAATATTTTATTATTTTTTATCATATAAAAAATTAAATTAAATAAATAGTAAAATATAAAATAATATTAAATTAAATAAATAAAAAATCTAATTTTTTATATTTGAACTTAAAGATAGAGAGAGTGTTGTTTATTGAACTTATTAGATACTTTAAGTCATAGTAAAGTATTTAAGTCAATTGAATTATTTTTTATCTTTTGAAAAAGTACTACTAAGTTTTTTATAAAAAGTTTGGGGGGCCATGGCCCCCCTTGTCTGAACTAAGCTCCGCCACTGGCTTGGAAGATGGGAAGAAAGCATGCAAAAGTGGAAGGAATGCAAGAAGTTGGAGAAATTGCTAAGCTGTCCAGCCTGACCTCTCTGCACTCAAACAGCTATAACTTTAGCTACAGAAGTCCAAACGATGCGGTTCCAGTTGCGTTGGAAAGCTAACGTCCGGGGCTTCGATTTGATATATAATATGATATAGTTCCCCTGACGCTAGGCGACGCGACCGCGTGATCCATGCGGCCGCGTCGCAGTGACGGAAATCAGCGCAGTTGAATTCGAAACCAGCGAATTCTGGACTGTTTTTGACCCAGTTTGCGGTCCAGAAAATACAGATTAGAGGCTATAAAGTGGAGAACTGCATCCATTCAGAGGAGGCTCTCACAATTCATAATTTTAGGAGTAGATGTAGTTTTTAGAGAGAGAGGTTCTCTACTCTCTCTTAGGATTAGGATTTAGGATTTCTCTTAGTTTTAGGAGTGACTCTAAATCCCAGGTTCAACGTTCTTTTACTTTATATTTATCTCTTACGTTCAGATACTTTAATGCTTATATTAGTTATGTTGCCTATTTGGCTTATGCTACATTCATGTTATGATTTTCTTAATTGATATTATTTGAGGTATTTCAGATTTAAGATTGCTTTGCTTTATTTATAATGATGCTCTGTTTAAGATTGCTTTTAATTTAAATTAGATATTTTCTCTCTTTTGGCTTTGGTTAAGACATTGGTAACTCTTGAGTTATCAAACTCATTGTTGATTGAAAATTGGAATTAATTTGTCCACTTAACTTACCTTCATAGTTAGAGGTTAATAAGGTGGGGGAAGAATCCAATTCTCATCACAATTGATAAGGATAATTAGGATAGGACCTCCAGTTCTCCATACCTTGCCAAGAGTTTATTTTATAGTTATTTATTTTATTTTTATTATCATTCAGCATACTGCTTCCTCACTTCCAAAAATCCCCAATTTACAATCTTCATAACCAATAATAAGAACATACTTCCCTGCAATTCCTTGAAAAGACGATCCGAGGTTAAATACTCAGTTATCAATTTTAAAGGGGTTTGTTACTTGTGACAACCAAAACGTTTGTACGAAGGGATTTTTGTCGGTTTAGAGACTATATCTACAACGCGACTGTTTTTATGACATTATTTACTGGCAAAAATCTCCAACATCAAAATGGCGCCGTTGCCGGAGAATTGCAAACGTGTGCCTTATTATTGGTTATTGTAAATATTTGCTTTTTACTTGTTTATTTGTTTCTATTTTTATTTTTATTTTTGCTTTTTCATAAATTAAGAGGTTATTGGTTTTTATTTAGTTATTAAAAAAAATTTTCAAAAATTTGTTCTTAGTGTTCATCTTGATCTTCAAGTTGTTCTTCGCGTTCATCTTGACCTTCAAGCTGTTCTTAGTTGTTTTCTTCGTTTTGATCTAAAAATTTGAAATTTGGTGTCATTTTATTATTTTTCTCTTTCATTCAAAAATATTTTTAATTAATTTTTTTTGAAAAAAAAAATTTTCAGATTTTTATTTTTATCTTATCTTATCTTATTTCAAATTTCAAATTTCAAATTTCAAAATTTCAAATTTCAAAATTTAATTTTCAAATTCAAAATTTAAATAACCTTTTTAATTTAAATTTATTTTTATTTTTATTTTTAATTTTTATTTACTACTATGAACTCTCACCCCTTTGACTATGAGTCTAGTTACAATTATGTTGCAGGAAGAAGAAATTACAATGAGAATAGGCATCAAGGTTGGAACAATCAAAGATGGGAAGAAGCACAACCTCCCATGCCCTTGGAAAGCAATGAAGAGAAGATTGAATTGGAAGAAAGCTGCCAAGAGGAAGAGGTTGAAATTGAAGAAGCTTGCAAAGAGGTGGTAGTTATCAGAAAAGAGCACAAGGGAGTGGAGCTTGCAATTTCATTAAACACACCTCCCCCTAAGTTGCCATCATCCTTCACAACATTCAAGTGGGTAAAATTCATATCCCTCAACTTTCTAATTCCACTTGAATATGGGCTACTGGAGACGGATGGTCAACTTAGAGCTCTTTGTGGCATTAAGAGTAAGAGAAAGATGGCCAGTGGTAAGAATTGTCCTGCAAGGTTCATTATGGTTGGAAGCTTTAAGTTTAAATGCAAAGGTTGGTGTAAAGCTCAACTGAATGGATCTAGAAAGTTGTTTGGCCGCTTTAGTGAGAATTCAGGTTGCTTGCTACCCGGATGGAATCATAAGGATCAACATAAAGACGGGTGTAAAAACAAAGTTTGGGACTCCGGAGGTTACTGGAATCACAAACATTGGTGGAGATTCCTGGATCAGTACAAGCACAAGCCACCATAACAAAGGACTCCCCAAATGTCCAACTTAAGGACTCTAACTAAAAGTGCTAGGTGGGAGACAACCCACCATGGTATGATCATCCTTTTTCATTTTTATTTAGTTTTATTTGTTTTTGAATTTTATTTTATTTTGTTATATTGAACTTGGAGTTTTGCATCACATTCATATTAACACTGCATTCTGCATTTTTCAGATTACAAAAAAAAAAAAAGCTAGCACGCGACGCGACCGCATCAGCGACGCGTCTGCGTCGCAAGGAGATGGGAGACAATATTAATATGAACAGAGAGTTACGCAGGAGCAGCGCTGGAGGCGTGCCAATGGCACAAATCGCCCCACGCGACCGCGTCATATGGGAATAATGGCCTCCCACGTGACCGCGTGACCTGAAATCGGCGTAAAAAGGGTGTATGGCCGAAAGTTGAGCTGGAGTTGGGCTGGACTCGTGCTGGAAGCCCAAGCCTCACCATGCGAACGCGTCTCCCACACGTCCGCGTCATATCCCCATGATGGCCACTCACGCGATTGCGTCGACCACGCGATCGCGTCACCCAGAATTTTGGCAAAAAGAGTTTCGAACATAGAGTTGTGCGACCGCGAGGCTGCACTCGCGCCACTAACACAAATCAAGTCACGCGATCGCGTGCCCCACGCGTCTGCGTCACCCAACCTTATCGCGCACCACGCGACCGTGTCACAAGCGGCACACAGAATATCCAGATCAGCCAATTTTCTTATCTTTTCTTCCCTAATCCTTATTTTTCTTCTCTTTTCTTATTTCTTTCTTCTTCCTTTCTTATTTTCTTTCACTCCCATTCTAGTTTATTTAATTTATTTGCATACTTTCATTCATTACATATTTTTATTTTTCTAAAATTATTATTGGTGTTCAAATATTCTTATTCAACTGTTACATCTTTTCTGATATTTTCTTGATGCTTAGTGACTTGTTTTATTTTGAATAGGTAATATTATTTATATCAATGCCAATCTTTTATACCTGTATTACTTTTACATTGATATGAATTTATATTATCTCTCCTTACCCACACTCTCCCTCATTGTTGCAACATTTTTGCACCACTGGTATGCCATGTGCTTCTATTGTTTTCTCACTTGCATGTTGTAGCTACCATGTAATTGAGACCCTCATTCTTTGGCATTAACCAACCCATGTTTTAAATTGTTTCTTATCTTTATTTCTGCGTTACTGTTCTTTTTTTCCTCTTCTTTCAGGCTGGCCACCAAAGACGGCAAAAAGGAGAAACTTCTAAAAGGGAGACAAACAAGTCCATCTGCAAAATCTTTAGAGAAAAGCAAACAGTTGAAACAACCCGTCCACCTGCACATCTCAGCATGCACCGAGGACGGTGCAATCTTTAAGTGTGGAGAGGTCGATACCGATCTCCATGGGTTAGTTATTTCCTGACTCAACACCAAAATTTTTATGTTATTTGTTTGTTCATTGTTGCATTTGCATGTTTGATTGCATATTTGTTTAATTTTGTGCATATTTTACCACTTGGTTGAAGTAATATTTTCTTTTTTAAGAAAATTTTTAGAGAATTTCACTAATTTGAATAAAATTTAATGTTACACTTGTTTGAAGAGATATTATACTGGAACATGGTTTAGAGCTCGAACACACAAAACCTGTGAGATTTTGAGCCTATTTGAATTGGTTACATTTTATCAACCAAAAATTTTGTTTTAGTGTGTATTTTTCTCTCTAAATTTGTGATCTTTGTCTTGCTTAATTCTATATTTCCATGGTTTGATGTATATATGCACTCAGATGATTGAGGCCTTTATTTCACTTAGCTTACATACCCATATGGCCTAACCTTTCATTATCCATTGCAAACTAATTTGAGCCTATTATACCCCTTTGTTCTTTATTTTAGCACATCATTAACTCTAAGCGGAAAACAATAATGTCCTTGATTCGAATCCTTGGTTAGCTTAGACTAGTGAAAGTGCTTATGATTTAAGTGTGGGAAATTGGGTTTGGAAACATTTGGTTTGAGAATTGAGTATGTTAGAATTTTCTGAAAATGTGAAAAAAATGTTGAGAATATGTTCATGCATTCAATACTTTAATCATATGCATTAAAAAAAGGAAAAAATAATATAAAAAAATAAAGGAGAAAAAGAAAAGAAAAAGAGCAAATAAGAAAAAGGGGACAAAATGCCCCATAGTAAATGTTGAAAACAATGCATATGAATTGTACTTGAAATTAGAATGCATGAATATGTGGAAAACATGGTTAATGGATAGTTAGATTTGTATTATGATTACATGGATTGTTTAAGTTAGGTGGAAAGTTTAAGTTAATTAAGGATTCAGATTTTAGTCCACTTGGCCAAATACAATCCTACCTTGACCCTAACCCCATTACAACCCTTAAAAGACCTCTTGATATGTGTATTTGTGCATTAAATTTATGTTGATTGTTAGATGAAGAGCAAGCCTTAGAAAGCAAGGTTAGTAGAGAATTGAGAGAATCGAACCTAAAACACTTGAGTGATTAGAGTGTATACACTACCAGTGAGGGTTCGATGCTCAATCCCTTGTTCCCTGCTTTCATGAGCTATTTTCTTCTACAAGTCTATTTGTACTTCATTTTCATTATTTGAATTAGTGAAATCCAATTCATACTTGTTCTTAAAAGATTTGTTTACTTTTAACCAAGTAAGTAGAAACATTTTGCATGTAGTTGCATTCATATAGATAGGTTGCATTTCATACATTCTACCATTCCTCTTCATCTTTATAGTTTCTCTTGAGCTTAGCATGAGGACATGCTAGTGTTTAAGTGTGGAGAGGTTGATAAACCACTATTTTATGGTTTATCTTGTGCTCAATTGAGTGGTTTTTATCTACTCTTTACCCACTTATTCATACTATTTGCATGGTTTTACATTTGCCTTCCTAATTATGTGCTTTGATTGAAAACATGCTTCTTTGATCTTATATTTGCTTATTATTAATCCTCTCTTATTACCATTAGATGCCTTGATATGTGTGTTAAGTGTTTTCAGATATTATAAGGCATGAATGGCTTGGAGGATGGGAAGAAAGCATGCAAAAGTGGAAGGAATGCAAGAAGTTGGAGAAATTGCTAAGCTGTCTAGTCTGACCTCTCTGCACTCAAATGACTATAACTTTAGTTACAGAGGTCCAAACGACGCGGTTTCAGTTGCGATGGAAAGCTAACGTCTGGAGCTTCGATTTGATATATAATATGATATAGTTACCTTGACGCTAGGCGACGCGACCGCGTGATCCATGCGGCCGCGTCGCAGTGACGGAAATCAGCGCAGTTGAATTCGAAACCAGCGAATTCTGGACTGTTTTTGACCCAGTTTGCGGTCCAGAAAATACAGATTAGAGGCTATAAAGTGGGGGACTGCATCCATTCAGAGGAGGCTCTCACAATTCATAATTTTAGGAGTAGATGTAGTTTTTAGAGAGAGAGAGGTTCTCTCCTCTCTCTTAGGATTAGGATTTAGGATTTCTCTTAGTTTTAGGAGTGACTCTAAATCCCAGGTTCAACGTTCTTTTACTTTAAAGGTTTTGCTAGATAAACAATGATTTTTGTAAACAATGTGAATAATAGGTTTTAGAATTGACCCAATAAAGTAAAAAAAATACTCCACTCCCAAATTACCTCCTAAACCGTAACATTAGGATAACCATCTACACACCTAATGAATTGAATATCCAGTCATTGTAAACTGAGTAAATCGAATCAAAAGAAATAACCATTGATAAACCACTATTTTATGGTTTATCTTGTGCTCAATTTAGTGGTTTTTATCTACTCTTTACCCACTTATTCATACTATTATGCATGGTTTTACATTTGCCTTCCTAATTATGTGCTTTGATTGAAAACATGCTTCTTTGATCTTATATTTGCTTATTATTAATCCTCTCTTATTACCATTAGATGCCTTGATATGTGTGTTAAGTGTTTTCAGATATTATAAGGCAGGAATGGCTTGGAGGATGGGAAGAAAGCATGCAAAAGTGGAAGGAATGCAAGAAGTTGGAGAAATTGCTAAGCTGTCCAGCCTGACCTCTCTGCACTCAAACAGCTATAACTTTAGCTACAGAAGTCCAAACGATGTGGTTCCAGTTGCGTTGGAAAGCTAACGTCCGGGGCTTCGATTTGATATATAATATAGTATAGTTCCCCTGACTCTAGGTGACGCGACCGCGTGATCCATGCGGCCGCGTCGCAGTGACGGAAATCAGCGCAGTTGAATTCGAAACCAGCGAATTCTGGACTGTTTTTGACCCAGTTTGCGGTCCAGAAAATACAGATTAGAGGCTATAAAGTGGGGGAATGCATCCATTCAGAGGAGGCTCTCACAATTTATAATTTTAGGAGTAGATGTAGTTTTTAGAGAGAGAGATTCTCTACTCTCTCTTAGGATTAGGATTTAGGATTTCTCTTAGTTTTAGGAGTGACTCTAAATCCCAGGTTCAACGTTCTTTTACTTTATATTTATCTCTTACGTTCAGATACTTTAATGCTTATATTAGTTATGTTGCCTATTTGGCTTATGCTACATTCATGTTATGATTTTCTTAATTGATATTATTTGAGATATTTCAGATTTAAGATTGTTTTGCTTTATTTATATTGATGCTCTGTTTAAGATTGCTTTTAATTTAAATTAGATATTTTCTCTCTTTTGGCTTTGGTTGAGACATTGGTAACTCTTGAGTTATCAAACTCATTGTTGATTGAAAATTGGAATTAATTTGTCCACTTAACTTACCTTCATAGTTAGAGGTTAATAAGGTGGGGGAAGAATCCAATTCTCATCACAATTGATAAGGATAATTAGGATAGGACCTCCAGTTCTCCATACCTTGCCAAGAGTTTATTTTATAGTTATTTATTTTATTTTTATTATCATTCAGCATACTGCTTCCTCACTTCCAAAAACCCCCAATTTACAATCTTCATAACCAATAATAAGAACATACTTCCCTGCAATTCCTTGAAACGATGACCCGAGGTTAAATACTCGGTTATCAATTTTAAAGGGGTTTGTTACTTGTGACAACCAAAACGTTTGTACGAAGGGATTTTTGTCGGTTTAGAGACTATATACAACGCGACTGTTTTTATGACATTCTTTACTGGCAAAAATCTCCAACGTCAAAACCATCCAATTAAAAATAATGAACATAATCATCTGCATACATATTGAATTAAACATCTGACTTATCCATTATTCATATTATTTAGTATTCTCATTATCTACTTATACTTTTCCTAACTTTAATTTCTATTGTGTTAAAAATGGACTAATCTATGAATATCCTGATTAATCCAGTATTTCATAAAAAAAACTAAACACATAGAAATAGATTATTACATTATGAGAGACAAATATCAAGAATAAATCACAAAGTTACTACCTATTTTCACTACCAATCAAGTGGCAAACATACTAACAAAGGTACTGGCACCCAATCAATTTTAATTGTGTCAAAGCAAGTTTAGAATGATGGATAGCACCGATTCTAGCTTGAAAAAAGATGTTATACGAAAAAGTGTGAATGTCAATTAATTAGTAGTTAAGTTAGTTATGCTCGCTGTAATTGAGTTAGTTGTGCTAACATGATCGAGTTCGTTATAATTCTATTATGCAGTGTTAGTTAGAGTATAAAAATATCAAGTAGTTAGAATGTATACTATTTATAGTAATTGTTGTTAATTATAATAGTTATTCAGTTCAATTCAATAAAATACATTTTCAGACTGAAAGAGAAACACTACTTTCTGGTCACAATTTTTCTACGATAATAGGTTAATAACCATATATTAAAAAAAATTGAAAAAGGAGGAGTATAAATTTAATTTTGTCTTAATTTTTTGCATACATTTTTTTAAATAATCATTATCTACATATTCCCATATGTTAAAAGGTTAAGTAAAATGTACAAGTTATTTGTTAGAGATAAGTATTGTTTTGGTCCATCACGTTGAGGGTCAGAATCGAAATCGTTCTGATATAATTTTTGATTTAAAATCGTCCTTAGTGTTACATTTCATTTTAAAATAGTCCTTTCTAATAAAATTTTTTTAAATGACAAAAATACCCTTTTTTTTTCCACCATTTCATTCTTCTTGTTGTTGTTCTTCTTCTTCCAGAAGAACAAATTCTTCTTCCATTAACAAAACTCAAAATTTCAAAATTTTAAATACAATTAACAAAATCCAATTATAAGAATTAAAAATACTCAAATTCCTCTTCAATTACAAAAATAAAAAATCTATAAATTTAGGAAAATAAGAAACAAGAACAAGAAATAAAAACAGATTAGGAAAATCCAGAATAAGAACAAGAACAAATTAAAAAAATCCAGAACAACATCAAATTCAATAACAAAATAAAAAATAGAAGAATCAAAAACAGATGCAACAGATGCAGAAAAAGAAGCAAATTCAATAACAAAATTCAACAGATGCAGAATAAGAAGCAAAATTCAAATGCAACAGCAAAAACAGATGCAGAAACAACAAATCACAATTATAATTGTTTTTGCTATTTTAAAAAAGATGATCATGAAGGAAATAAATATTACAGAAGATGTGTACTAAACTACTAATTAATTAATTTGATTAATTTATTAGTCATTAAAATAATAAATTTATACATAAAATAAGCACCTGAGATATTTTCAACTAATAATTAAATCAAATAATATATATTTAGCCAAATTCAAATCATGTGAATTAAGGACTAAACTAAAATAAGATGATTTCTTATTTATTTAAATTAAATACAATAAATACAAATTAATTTTGTTAGATAATCATAGTTTTCTGGTCTACTATATATAGATGGCTACACAAAATTATAAGAATTATGATTTTTATCACTCTTGCTATTTCAACTCTTCTTTTCTTCTTCTTTTTTTCTTTATGTATAATTTTTTTTATGTATAAATATACTCAAAATGAGAAGGCACGGATAAGTGTTTCATTGATTATTTGTTTGACGACTACTATAGCCTGAAAATATCTCAATTTAGGCATTCTACACACTACTAGAAAACTAGCTATTAAAGACGGATATTTCCGATAGGTTTTATCCCACGAAAATACAAACAGAATTTGCGAGGGATTTTTTGTCGAAAACAAAGGAAAATAAAATAGAATAAATTACAGACGGAAAAGAGAATCTGTCGATAATTCTGTCAGAAAAATTAATTTTCTTCGTGGAAAATAGTTACCGACAAAAATTCCGTTTGTAATTAAATGAACAAAAACGTTGCGTTTTATTAAACTATTACAGATAGAAAATCTGTCTGTAATTCAAAATATTCCGTCAGAAATATTGAGTTAAACCTAACTCTATCCCTACCCTCTCGAGCTCCATTCACACTCCCAACAAGCTTCATAATCATCTTCCTCGTCGTCTAGCTCCATTCACACTCCAAACCTTTCTCCTCAGCGCCTTCATCCACCGCATTCTTCCCCCCAATCTCCATCTGAATCATCACTGCCACAATTACCATCATAAACACCTTTGGGACTTCCATCACTCTGTTTTCCATGCCGTCCCTTCTCTTCCCCTCTTTTACGAGTACAAATCCTAATCTTCCTTCAGTAACTTTTTCTTCTCTTTAAACCCAACACCGATGGTGAGTATTTGAATTTTCTTCTATATTTTCTTCCAGTTTTTTATACAATGAAATTCCATTATTACAATGTAATTTTCATGTCATGTTAGTTTATGCTTGATTTCATTTCTGATTTGGGATTAAGCTAGCGTTTGCCTTTGAATTTTGTTTCCGATTTGTGATTTATTTGGTTGATGTGATGAATTTTTTATTTCATTAAAGCATTTGGAATGATACACGTAAGCTGTTTGATAAAAATTTTCAGAAACAAGATGGGTCATTCAATCAATATTTTTAGATTGAAATCATCAAGTCATAAGTACCGTATTATTGTGAAATAGTGTACTATACTGTTTGAAACTTGATTTATATAATTGATATAATCATTGTGCAACAGGAGAAGTTTATAAAAAAGTTGGCAGAAGTTCAGGCCCAACATGCCGAGGCTCAAGCACAGGGAATGGAGCTACCACCAATTAATGAAGACTTGATTTGGGAGGAAGTGTGTGATGGGAAAAAGAAGAATCGAGTTTACAAAAAAAGGGCATTCTTTTCTAGCTCTATCAAGTCTGGAACTACTTCTGGCAATTCTGTATCTGGAAGAGCATCTAGAAATCAAAATTCCATTCTTGATTTGTGAAAACAGATTCATAATCTCATTGAAGAGTTTTTTCAGCGTGTTACTCAACAAATAGATGAGCGTATTAGTAAGTTGTTAGATACACGCTTGGCTCCTTTGGAAAAGACTCAAAAAAAGTTGAAAAAGTTAGAATGGGCAATTAGAAAGGCTGAGAAAGAAAAGCTGAAACAGAAGAGATGGAATGAGGCTTATGTTAGCTATTACGAGAAGGTTAGAGTGTCAAGTAGTTCCAGTGCTGTTCCGCCACCGCCGCCACCCTCAATCTCTTCGGATGAGGACTATGATGATGATGAGGATGAAGATGACACTGAAGACTATAGCTGATAGTTTTAGTATGGTTGAACAATATACTGAGAATTATAGTTGATGTATCAATACACTTTATTTATGTTTTGAATTATATTGACTTGCTTGTTTATAGTAGTTTTCTTTTAGTTTGATAATACGATGAATTTGGTTATTTTTTGAAATATTATAAATATTTGAATACAAATTAGATAAAAATTTGTATTTATTAAATTTATATTTATTTTGTATGAAAACAGGTTTATTTTGCAATGGAAAAATCTAAAAAAAAAAATTCTATTTTACCTTACTGACGGATTTACAGACGGATTTTTTGTTTGTATTCAAAGTTTCGAATGGTTTTCTAAGGTTCCAAAATTACCGACGAAAAATTCGTCTCTAATTACCGACAAAAAATCTGTCGAAAAATCTGTCTCTAATTACCAACAAAAAATTCGTCGGAAAGTTTGACGTTTCAGGGAAATGGAAGGGAGAATTTACTGAGGAAAAATCTATTGGTAACTAGTAAAAATCTGTCGATAAATTACCGACAAAAAAAATCTGTCGGTAAATAATTTTCGACGAGACTTTTATAGAAGGACAAAATCCGTCAGTAACAAAAAATCCGTCGGTAATAAAGACCAAATCTGTCTGTATTAAGCAATTTTCTAGTTGTGTACAATTATCGAATTGAAGTTGAATATGTAGTAATTCAAGGTGGCCGGTGTATTTTTTTATAGTATTAAATAGAAGAATATTTGTAAAAATGAAATACCCATTGTAATGAAATTTCTTTTTCAATGGTTAGATTTTTATGCCAAGCTTATGAATTCTTTGAAGGCACAAGATCATAAAATAAGTTGACTTTAATATCATTAGAAGTTAAATTTAATTGTTCAAGTAAGCACCACTAATTAATCTTCTAATAATATGATTTATATTTTAATTTTTTCGAATAAATTCTTTTCAAAATGTAGAAATTAGACTCAATTACGCTAAAATTTTAAAAGTAATATAGAATTTCACAACAAAATTAGCATTCATTTAAAAATAAATTTATTTATGACTTTTTTCTAATTATAAATAATAACAAGACTTATGAAAAAATATTAATGTCATTATTCTTATTAACTAAACCATAATATAGGTAGTTGATAGTTTGATAGGCGAAAATTATTAAGTAATAACGTAAAAATTAACAACGAACAAGCAATAAGGATTCATAAAAAAATCTATTATATATTACTAATTTTATAATTAAAATATGTCACATATCATATTCTCATCTACTATATTTATTATATATTCTATTATATAAAAATCAGGTTTCTGCAGTTAATGATGGAGTTGACGCGATATACTTTTGAGAGTGTTTAGCGATTTATTTCTTTTAATTCATCAAATATAATTTATTACGATAAATTAACTATAGCAACTAATTGATTTGATTAGATATTTAAATATCGCATAATTTATTATAATTTATATCAATTTGATTTTATATTATTTTCTAATTTATTTCTTTTAATGTTCTATTAGTATTTTTTAATTTATTAAACCAAATTAATTATACTAATTATTTGTATTAATTAATTAATTAAACCAAACCAAATCATTTAAATTGAGCTAAATTTAGATCATGTGAATTAAGGATGAAACTAAAATAAGATTATTTTTTACTTATTCAAATTGAATGTAATAAATATAAATTAATTTTGTTAGATAATCATAGTCTTCCGATTTTCTATATATAGATAGTCACACAAAATTATAAGAATCATCATTTTTATCGCTTTTGCTATTTCAACTCTTCTTTTTTTTCTTTATGTATAATTTTTTTTATGTATAAATGTACTCAAAATGAGAATGTATGGATGAATGTTTCATTAATTGTTTATTTGACGAATACTATAACCCGAAAATGTCTCAATCTAGGCACTCTACCGCTGTCGATAGAAGTTAAACCTATAATAATTCAGGGTGGCCATTGTATTTTTTATAGTATTACATAGAAGAATATTTCTTAAAATAAATATACACATTGTAATTAATTTTCTTTGTCAATCTGTTATCTTTTACCTAACAACCAATATCCCTTGAATATATTATTTTTATCAGAAGTCATACATAATTTGATTGATAATTCTATGTATAAAAATACTCCTATGATAAACTAAATACCATATTGTTAACTTGCTAAAGTTAATTCTCCTATGATTATGCAATGTATAGCACTATCAGATGAAAATTGATTAGATTATATTTATTTTCAACAAGGTGGGTGAGCTTTTAAGCCTAATCATGGTCGAAGTTAAGGAAGCTTTGAAAAATACTAATAATACAAATACTTTTTATTTTTAATGCATAATAATAAATATATAAATTAAAACTAATATTGTTTCATACAAAATAATAAAACGTATATTATACCAAACATATCTAATCCATATTAACTGTCATTGTTTATCAGTTACTTACTGACAAATTTGGTTATTAAAAAAAATTAAAATTAACTTAAATATATACAATATTATTCCATGCATTTCGTTTTTATTTTATCATCATAAAAAGTCATATATATTATAAGAGAACCTCATCTTTTTACCAACAGTTCTTCCATTCAGTAGTTTCTATAAAGAAAAGATGGATAATTTTGTTATTTTCAGTTCTTTGGTGTGTATGGATGACACATAATAATATTGTGTTTGGCAATAATATATGAAATTTTGAAAGGCTTAAGCATAGGTTTGGTCCTTGACATATTTGTAGATGAAGTGCATAGTAGATAAAAAAATAGGCAATAAAGAATAAATGGTTAAAACTTCCTAAATGCTAACAGTCGTAGAGCATGATAGGTGTTCTATAACTTTTTTGGGTTTGATTGTGTCTTTATTATTATATATTGTGCTGTTTAATTTATGCTAAAAAGATTTATGATGATCATCTTATCGTGTTAGTGTAAAGGTTGTAGGTGTTATATTTACTTTGTATGCTCTTAAATCTCATGTCCCTGTTATTTATGAATAGATTATTTTCTACTTTTCTTTAATATATGTATATGTGTGTGATGAATATTTAACTTTATAATTTTGGATTATTGTATAAATATAATTAATATAATTTTATTTTTATTATTTGAACATCAATAATGTCTTTATGAATTTTTTTATTGCATAATTTGCTTTAACAAAAAAATTAATTTTTAAAA
This sequence comes from Arachis ipaensis, assembly GCF_000816755.2. Lineage (NCBI taxonomy): Eukaryota > Viridiplantae > Streptophyta > Magnoliopsida > Fabales > Fabaceae > Arachis > Arachis ipaensis. The sequence goes on along the minus strand of NC_029789.2, from coordinate 119,365,967 downwards.
ATTTAAACTTGAGTGCTTACTGTAACATCCTTACTATTAGAATGTCACGTTTTCAGCTACGCTACTCTGATAGAGCGGATATTACGACGACTTCCATACAACATTTTGCATTTATAAGAATAACTTCTACAAACATATATGTATATACAAACCCATCAAATCAAACACTCCTATTCGTCTTGACGAAAATGTAATAATAATGGTGAAGAAAAAATCAATAACTAAAATAATACATCAAAGAAAAGCACATCAAAAGCTTAGTAAAATTTTCATCGGCTTCCTCGTCTGTTTCTTGAAAAAGGATAATGTTGTAGGCACTACAAGAAAAAAGATTTTTAGCGATAAACTTTTAGCAGCCATAATATTATTGCTATAATTTTTTTTTAAAACCATCTTTTAGTGAAAATTGTATATTTACCATTAATATCATAAATTATAATGGCATGCTAAAATTTTAAAAATAGCAACAAACTTAAACGGCTAAACTAAAAATATATCCACTCGTCACTCTATCTCACACAAACTACTCTCGGTTCTTCATTCCCTCTGAGAACCACACACCGCTCTTATTCTTCTTCTCACATCTCTATCATTCCATCTTTTTCATCGCTCGAATCTCTTCCAAGTTTTTATCTCAATGTTAATCATGATCTGAATCCTTTTCTCGGACAAGCTAGTGCTAATTTTCATATAAATCTGAATCACGCTCTAGTCATCAGGTATGAGTTCCTTAATCTCCCTCTTAATTCTGATTCTTGTGCTCCCAATTTATGTTCTATCGCAACCTGGTGATTTTTCCCAATTTTTTTGGGTTCAATATACATTGTTGAAATTCAATTATCATTGTTATTTTGAAATATTTATTTGATAGGATGAATTAGGATTATTAGAATACAAAATTGAGTTTTGTTTTTTCTCCTTTATTTAACGGTTATAGATAGAAGCAGGAGATGATTCTGATTGAGGAGTGAAGTTAGAAGGAAAGTTAAACTTAGGGCTGCAACATTTGGGAGACAAGGGTTTGATTGGTTGGATTAGGTTTGAGATTTATGCTTTATCTTAAGTAAAAAAAGATCAGACTTGGAGAATGAAATTGCTCTAGAACTGGATATGAGCAAGACATATGATAGAGTGGAGTGGTGTTTTCTGTAGTTTATAAAGAAAATGATGGGTTTTGATGTTAGATGGATAGTATGGATCAAAATACTGATTTCTACTGTTTCTTACTTTGTACTTGTGGAGGATCAACCTTTTATATTTTTAGGCCAACTAGGGGTATCCATCAAGGGGACCCCCTATGACCATATCTTTTCTTTTTAAGTGTTGAAGAATTTTCTTTTTTGCTACACAGAATAGAGCAAAACAGGATTGCTCAAGGGATTCAAATTCACAAAAGATGTCCAGTAGTCAGCCACATTCTCTTTGCAAACAATGTTCTCTAAAAGCATCAAAAGAATCATGTGCTAATATCTTGATTCTATGACTACGATATGGTTAGTGGATAGAAAACCAACCTAAGTAAGTCAACAGTCTTCTTCAGTTATAACACTCCTCTCCAAATTAGACAACAACTAGCAAACATTTTGAATATTGGACATATAGGGCCTAAGATAAATACCTAGGTCTCCCGTCAATTGTACAAAGATATAAAGAAGCCGTTTTTGGAGCCATCAAAGACCAGGTACAAAAGAAGCAATTCCTGTGTATACTCTATCCTATTTTAAGCTACATGATTCACCATTGGATTAGATTCATAGAATTTGAACACAATTTTAGTGGGTCAAAGAGCCATAGAGAGGATAATGTCACATGGATTAGTTGGGACAGAATGACAAGACTTAAGAGAAAGGGAGAACTGAGTTTTAAGGACTTGCGTGCACAAAATCTGGCTCTGCTTAAAAAATAATTTTTGGACATTGGCTATTAATACTGATGCTCTGCTTAGCAAAATTCTAAAAGGTCATTACTTTAGATATAAGTCTCCATTGACTGTAGAAAAAAGGGATTAAACCTTCCTAGGACTGGCAAAGCCTTTTAGAGGGTAGGAACGTGGTGGAAAAATATTTGAGGTCGAGTATAAGGTCAGGAGATGATGTTAATGTTTGATAAGAATTCTAGTTCCCCCTTACCCCCCCACATACCCATATCATATCATTCTCAGCAATCAATCCAGCAACAACATGTTTCCAACAATTAATAAAGTAAACAACCTACTGACCACAGATAGAAAATGGAACAGAGAGTTTATAGAGATGATCTTTCTCCCTTAAGTAAGTACTCACATCCTCTCCATAAAACTGAATGAAGATGGCAAGGACTCTTTGGCCTAGGCTTTGGACTTGAAAAAGCAATATGATGTTGCATTTGGATATGTGGTAGCAATAGCATATAGTTTTGTGCATGTTTTCTTCTACATTTTTAATGTCTTGTTTAAGTATTTCTTTTAAATAGTAAATGATGAGTAGTATAATAATGTAATTCTAACATCCAGATTAATATTTTAAAAATAATATTGACAGGTTTGTGGAGGTTTGAAACCCCATAGAATAGCTGTTTTTTTTTTTAATATAAAATTTTTTTGTGGGGGTTTTGAACCGCCACAAACATTAACCAAGAACTGCCACAAAATACCAGCACAGAACCCCCACAAAAGGGATAGAAAACCGCCACTAAATGACATTGTGGGGGTTGTGAAAAACCGCCACAAAGGAGCTCGTGGCACCTCAAATTTTGGAGGTTTTTGAAATTGTCACAATTCTTTTTGTGGGGGTTTGAAACCTCCACAAATAGGAAAAAAAACCTCCACAAATAAACAAAAATTCTGTAGTGTGGTACTATCCACTTTCACCACAGCTTCAATTTCATGCTCAATATATATTAAAAGAGAAATATTAAAACTTTTTTATTTGATCAACCGAGAGAAACAACACAACCACAAATTAAAAAAAATGAAAGCCATGGATGCATTAAGTGAACTACAATGAATTCAAACTAACTAATTCTCTTACAAAATATTTTGAAACAATTAAATACCTATAGATCATGAGAGTGAGCACCTATTTCATGGTATGTAGAAATCAGAATGTAATAGGTAGCAGATAAAGAGAATGGGTCGTACTGAAAAGAATTCAAACTAACAATTAAAAAAGTAGAAGAATTCAAGTCTATTGAGACTTCACACCTGAAAAATATATTTTTTTCAAATGAAAAAAACTACTCTTTAGAAAGTAAAGGGTAAATTGCTATCATTGTACATATTAAATATAATAGTAATGGACATTGAATATGATGGATATGATGAACATATGTGGCCAACAACAACTGCATTATGCCTATGCATTTTCTTGAATCTTTTCCTCAAAAAATAATGAGCAAATATTTGTGGTTTATGATAAGCGTAGTTAAGAATTATATTGGATATGTAAAACTGTTTTAATTTCTCTTTCTTTTTCTTCCGCACACATAATTTGCGTGTTTAACTTGTACTAATAACTACATATTATAAGGCAACAAAATTAAAAAGCACCATTCTTTTATAGTTATAAAAAAATGACTTGACACATTTGATGCCTAGGCATCTTAAGCTAGTTTCACAAGCCTTTTTCATTAGTTTTCATTTGATTTCATGCACTTTCTTAGGCAATAAGTAAGCTTTGGATGAGAATTGCATGCATATCTTGATTCAATCAAGCATGGTTAATTATGTGCATTTTCATGAGATTTATGCAAGATTTACTTGAATATTATGAATGATGTAAAATCTTGTGATTATGGCAAGGCTTTGAAGCATTTGTTTGGTTGATGATAGGTGAGCAAAAGCAGAGGAAGAGCAAGGAAGAAGCAGAGAAGGCAACTTTGGTAGCCAAAGTTGGCTCACCAATGTTGCCATGAATGTTGCTTGTGGAAAAGGAAGCAACGTTGGTAGCTAAGTTGGCTCACCAACGTTGCTACAAATGCTGCTTAAAGAGGAGAACTAAGCAATGTTGGTGGCCCTGGCTGGCTCACCAACGTTGCCATGAACGTTGCTTGTATAAGGATGAGCAACGTTGGTGGCCAAGTTGGCTCACCAACGTTGCCACAAATGTTCCAGGCATGAGAAGCAACGTTGGTGGCCCAAAGTGGCTCACCAACGTTGCTAGCAACGTTGCTACAAGAGAGGTGCAACGTTGGTGGCCAAAGATGGCTCACCAACGTTGATCACCAACGCTCCAAGGCCTAGCATGCAACGTTGGTGGCCCAAGAGTGGCTCACCAATGTTGCTGGTAACGTTGCAACTAAGAAGGGTGCCCAACGTTGGTGGGAACGTTGGTGAACCAATGTTACCACCAACGTCTTCGATAAAATATCAAGTTGAAGTTGGAAAATTTTGACGCGACGCATACGCGTGAAAGTGGAAAAATAGCAAGTTTTCGTGCATGCATGAGCGACGCACACGCGCAAAATGGCAAAAAATCAGCTTTGACGCGTACGCGTGGGCGAGGCGCACGCATGACCAAGCGAACGTTGGTGCCACCAACGTTGAGCCCAACGTTCGTGGCAACGTTCAAAGAGGCTTTTGCATGCAACGTTTCTGGTACCGTTTGTACACAAACGTTGCCCACCAATGCTAGCACCAACTTCAATTCAAAATGGCACCCATGCAAGTATGAACGTTAGTTTGCTAATGCCTAGGCCAACGTCACTAAAAGTCACTCCTAACTAGCTTCAAAAAAGGCTAAAGCCCACATCCAAAGACTTGAAGATTGATTGGGAAAGTGTATAAATAGGATAGATTTTGAGTTAGAAAGGAGGCTGGGAAGCAGGGACCCTAATTGGGAAACCCTGAAATAATTTACTTTGTACTTTTCTTTCAGTTTCATGTACTTTATTTTTTTTTAGATTTTGATTGAGCAATGATGAACTAAACCCCCATTTCATTAGGGGGAGGAGCTCTATTGTAATACTAATGAATGAATGAACTTTGTCTTCTTCTCAATCCACTTGGGTAGCTATAGGATATCTTCTATGCTTATTGAGATTCACTCACTCCGGAAGGGGGTTTGAATCTATTGAATGCTTGTGTGAGCTTCGGAAGGGAAATCATAGGCATTAGAATTGGAGCTCTATCCTTCACAATTCTCTTGACCAACACTATTCGGGAGGAATTGAGGTCTTGAGAAATTGTGTGGCTTATGGATAAGAAAATGCACTTAACCTCTTCTCATGACAATTAGATCAAGGAATTGGCAAGATTGATTGTGATTAGAGAGATTGGGTTGCCAAGGAATTGGGATCCAATCAATTACAATCCGCCATAGATCTACTCATATGATTGAGACAGAAGTTGAGACCCATTTGATTCATGATGGATTATGATATCTCCAATCCCTAATGAATCTTTCTCTTTGATTCTCCTCAAATTAGATTGCCTTGAATTTACTTTAATTGCAATTGTTCACTGCTTTCTTTTAAATTTTCAGCACCCAATTTCCTTTACAATTCATGCAATTTAAGTTTCATCGCCATTTATATCCTGCCCTTTTTCTTTCTTGTCATTTAAGATTCAAGTCATTTACATTTTTTGCTCTTTAAGTTTCAACCTTTTACATTTTCCGCCATTTAAGTTTTTGTCATTTACTTCCCAGCATTTAATTCTCCAATACTTTACTTTCCAGTATTTATATTTCTAATCCTTTACATTTTGTTGCTTTACTGTCTACAATTTACTTTCTGCCCATTTAATTTCACCAAACTCTTTCAACATTAGCTTGACTAGACTCATCACCCAACTAAAATTGCTTGATCCATCAATCCCTGTGGGATCGACCTCACTCTTGTGAATTTTACTACTTGATGCGACCCGGTATACTTACCGGTAGTTTGTGCGGATGTGATTTCTTGCCATCAACATTCTATATGTAAAGAGCAGATAACTTTTAAATTGCATGAGTTTAGTCAATAACAATGTAAAATAAAATCAGAATAATGTAGTTTTAAGATAAGCATCAATAAAAGATAGTTTGATCAGATGTGGAGTATTTCACTATTTTGTAAACAACTACAAAATTATATAATACTGAAAATAAACGAATACTCATTAGTGAAAATAGTCTTGCAAGTACGCAAACTATGATGCGCTTGCATGTAAAGCCTTACAGTAATTAGAGGTGCCTAAATCTGAACCATCTATTGTCAAGACTAACCACATCATATCAAGAGCAGTAATTTCTCACAATCAAAATGGATAGGTTGAAACTTGAAAAGACAAACTTAACATGATATAAACCAAATTGAAGCTAGTTTTTATAAATATCCTTATCATGTTACTTTACAACACCAAATTAATAATTAATAACTCACAATTAAAAACACTTAATAGTTCAGTGTCCAATAAATTTCAAATACATCAAAACTTAAATAACGAACCCTCTTACAGAGGAAATGAAGTTTCTAAAAAGAAATATCACTATTAAAATTCCAATATGCTCAACGAATGAAGAACAATTAAATTTAGATATAAGGAAACATCAAATTATGGCATATGAAACAGATCTTAATTAAAGAAAATATGCTTAATGAAAATTGGGAAACCAAGTTTAACATAAAAATAAATAGAGAATTCAAGATATTCAGGATCTAAGGTGATGAATTGAACATCAAGGGAGCTATCATAGAGAATTTTAAAATTCGTCTAAAAAGGTTGGGAATTGGTTGTACGTGATATCTACTTAGCTAAACTATGATATTTTAAGCTGTGGAGTGAAAGATTGATAATGAATCTTTGATGGAAATAGAATATAATATGCTCATCTATAAAATTTATTTTCAGTGAAGTATTTCTTCTTGATAAATTCATTTACAATTGGCTGAGACTATATAACTGAATTTTGTAGTGTGTAAAAATACAAATAAAAATTTTTAATTATATATATATATAGAGAGAGAGAGAATTTAATCATTAATGCATGGTTATATTCCTTTTGACTTGTAATGATCAACAGTAGCAGAACTTGGTGATCACTATGAAGCTAAAACTATATTGTGCTTTTGTCATTGGTTAATTATTTCTAAAGCTATGAATGTTAAATTGTGTACAGTGGAAGGAAATGGTGCAAGGACCTCCAGAAGGACATAGAGCAAATGCTGACACCCTAATAACTTCCTATGTTGAAACGACTAATAACATTCGAAATCTATCCTTATATGACATCTATCCTTATATGAGAGCGATGCAACAAACACTATAAAGGAATCCAATAGCAATACAACAAATAGAACATTACCTAACGATGCCAAAGCACAAAGTAAAAAGACAGAGCGGGTGGTGTAGGATGAACCAGGCGTATAGTTGCTACTTGCTGTCAGTAGGTAAACTTAACTCCTTTCAATTTATTCTGATCAGATTCACCTTGAACGAAAAAACAGTATATAGTTTAGTTTCTATCATGTCAAACATTGCTAGTTGATTAAATCATAATGTATTTATGCTAAATTCTTCTCAGTCCAATTTTCAAAAGTTTTTTCCACAGTAAAAGATTGTTTATGCAGGGAGAAGGATATAACATATTAGCAACAATGCAATATTAATTCAAACCAAGATGCACGCAATATTAAGCACAGAAAAAATAATAGAATCATATAGCAGAGTTAACATAAACATGAAATTTACAAAGTTTCATTTGAAAGCAACAAAGCTGAAATGGGCAGTGAAAAAAATTTTTTGACCCAATTTTAGAAGACAAAAGACCCAAAAATCGAGAATTGAAACTCACTACCGTGAAGAGTGATGAATATAGTAGATATAGTTTAAGGAACTGAACAAAAAAATTAACAGAAACACAATAGAGTGGATACAAACCTCCACATTAGCTGTAGAAAGATCTTCTTTTACCTTAGTTGCTAAATTATTTTGAAATTACAGAAGCCATGACATCAAAAACCAAAGGAAAAACGAACAATTCATGTTGCATCACTTAGAAATCTCACTTGCTCTTATTGGATGCAAAATTAAAGATAAGAAGAAATCAAGTTAAGACCTTTTGGTGAAGGGCAATTAGAATCCTGGCAATAATATTACGGTTCTGGATTTTCTGCATCAACGGAGAAAGACGCATCGCAACAACAATAACAACAATAACAGTACAGACATTTACATCAGATCAAATAGTAAGGAACACACATAACTTATCATCGCAAACCATTACGAATTTGTCATTAGAAAAAGAAAAAAGAAATACCCCTAGGTGGGAGCGCGTCTCTTGAGAGTGATCTGGTGCTGCCACCTGCTATGAAGACACAATTTAAATAAACAAAAATAATATTAAAAAAAAAGAAAACAGGGGTATTAAAATCTTATACTTTCATTTTCTCATAGAGCTTGTTGGGCAGTCTGTTGCAAAATGTCCATAAATGCTTACAATTTTAGCAGCTTCTGCTGGCACAAACGCCGCCGAAACCTACTTCCGCATCCGCCTCCTCCCTGGTTGCAATCCTTGACCCATTCCACCACGGCTGTAGCATGCACGACAGTGGACCCATGCCGCCTTAGACTCCTCCACTACTATAGCCGCCGTCGCCACCGCATCCACCTTCATAACCCCTACTACCACCGCTGCTGTCTCTTCCACCACCACGACTCCCCTGAAGGTTGGAGCCATTAGGTACAGTGACATCAACTATTTTGAAACTCTATAATCTCCACCTTCAAGTTAGATTAGGAACAAAAAAGCTAAAGAAGAAAAAGAGATCGAAAAATAGTATTAGAGAACGGAGAAACGAACTGAAGAGGAGGAGGAGGAACTAATGATGATGATGAAGAAGAAGAAAGAAAAATAGAAAATGAGAATGGAAGGAGAACGTAAATGACGAGAATGAATCTCTTTTTCAATTTTGATTTTGAAATTAAAATTCAAAATTTAAAATTTCATGCTCAATTATTGCATTTGTGGCAAGTGACAACAATGACGCAGAATGGGAGAGATGAGTTTGATATAAAAGGAAGGAATTGTTTTGAATGAATCTAGAACATGCCACGTTGGATTTCCACTCCCGAATAAACCTTCTTTTAAAGGATAGTTATAGGATTATAGGATAGGATATAGGATTAGGACTGGTCTTGCATCAAAATCGGTGATAATCGATTTGACCCGTGTAGATTTCATGAAAATTGGTGAATTGGTCAGTTTTTGAAATTCGGACCGGTTTATTTTTTTTAGAAAAAAACTTTTAATACTACGCTGTTCTAGTTTAAAAAAAAAGAGAATGAATACCCAACCCCCAACTCCTTATAAGTATTTCGAGAGGACAACGAGATTCTTAACAAAAAAAAATGGGACTGATTAACTCATATGCCAAAAGAAATATATTGACTTTTTTTACAAGGACTAATCAGTCCCATAAAAATAAAGATCAGGAGCCAAAAAAAATATTTTTTTTAAGAATCTCGTTATCTTTCGAAGTAATTGTCAGCGGCCGAATTTTTTTCAAAAAAAAAACAAACAAAAAACCCTAATTTCCCAACGGCAACCCCAAGGCCCCAACCTAAAGTCTCAGCACACTCTCTCCCAAGAATCACAGATTCACTCACTCTCACCTCTCTACCTCACTCACCGCAGTTCCGAACGTTCACCGCCGACCACAACGGCAGCCAACGGAGGACGTCACTCGTCCCTCCCCTCGCCGGCTCCTCTGCGTCGTCTCGGCGCCGCCAGTGTCTGCTCGCCTCTGCCTTCTCCGTCTGTGTTGTCCCGGCCACCTTGGCTCCGCCGTTCCTCGCCTGCCTCCGCCTCGTGCCTCTTCTGCCTCTGCTTCCTCCGTCGTCATCGTGTTGGCTCCTCTGCTGGCTCTGCTCTGCTCCTCTTCGAAGCTCTGCTCTCTCTCGCCGGTGGCCTGCTCTGCAACGGGCCAACACTGCAGCGGCCTCAAGTTGGAAAACCGTCCCTGATTCTGTTTCTGACTTTCTGCTTCTGCACTGTAGTGTAGGTGAGTCTGGTTTTTAGTTATTCTTATTAATTTTTTATACTGGATTTTTGCTATTTTAATGTATTGATGGTAATTGTATTTGTATGTAAAACTGATTGATTTAATTTGTATAGGTTTAGATGAATTGTTTTTGTATGTAAAACTAATTGATTTAGTTTGTTGTTCTCTTTGTTCTTTTTCCTTTCTTGAGGCTTGTATACTAAAGTTGGAGAAACAGATAATAGAGCAAAAGACATTTTCATTAACACTAAAAAATTTGTTTCCTAGCTTGATAATCAAATGATGAAGGTTCAATAAAAAGGTCTTCTTCTGGTGTTGTGTAGCACTCTTTAATTTCCTCAGTGGATTAATCACTTTGCAATAGTTTGATTTGGAGGTCAGTGGTAATAAACAAGAGTTTGTTTTTAAAAGAGAGAAAATGGGAAGGTTCTAGCAGTTTTAAGTTTCAACATGGAATTTTCATTTGAGTTGAAGTTTTTCTTGTTATATTTGTCTTGTTTTTCATTCAGGAAGGGTCTTCCAAGTTCTGTTCTTTGGCCCTTTTGTTTTCCTTTGCATCTTTAAAACAAAGATGCTAAAAAGTGCAAAACAAGAGAGAGTGACTGTATGGAAAACTAGAAACAAGAAAATATTCAACAATGAATCTGTGAATGTACAGGCGATGAACTGATTTCGTTTTATAAGGAGTCATGGAAACGAGGCAGGAAAGACAGGATAATTGATCATTGAAGCTGTTTTGTTTCGTGCCAGTAGCTAGTGGATTTTTTTTGTGTTAGGAGTGATTACTAGTTACTTTGTTTTGTGTTGGTTGATCTGCGTTTTGTATTCTTGCTTTGGTTGTATCTTTTCGTCCTGTTGCTGCCGGTTGTTGTAGTTGTTTTGCTCCTCACCACCCTCTTTGGATTTATGGATGTGACTTAGGCTTTTCTAGAGGAATGTTCATCTCCACAAAAAAATATTGGAATGCTGCTATATTAGTTTATTTTCCAATGAAATATTTCCTGGAAAACAAAAAAGTCATAATTTCAGCCTTTATATTATAACTTTAATATTCAGGATTTCTCTTTTTCTTGATTAATCTCTGGACATTTGATTATTTAAGTGACACCGGGTTAACCGGTTCAACCAATGACCTAGTAGTCTGACCGGTTCGGTTATGATAACTATGGTAGTTTGTCCTTTTAATCTTTCAGTGATATTTTTGTCGGTGCCTAAATCTTGAGGGAATTTTTGGTGATTTACCCAATTTTCTCAAACATTATTTTTCCAAGATTGATATTTTAGTACCTTATCCCAATGGACATAGTCTAAACTTGGCAGCGTGAACAGTGTCATCCATACTCCAGAAACTTGAAGATGAGATCGAATGAGAGCCCTTTGACGGAGATATACATACCAGGAGAATGGTCGGACGCGGTGGAGTTTATCGTGTCAAAGTGGAGCCCTCCTCCTATTGTTTTGATTTGTGGCGCCAAGAATTGTGGGAAGACAACGTTTTCCCGCCATCTCATGAATGTGATGTTGCAGAATGGCATGTGTTCCTACGCCAAGGTTGCTTACCTCGACACCGATGTCGGCCAGCCTGAGTTCACTCCTCCTGGTTTTCTCTCTCTCACCATTGTTGACAAAGTCACTTCAGGTATGATCAAAGATATTTCCTCATCCGTCCTTCCATTTTTATTATTATTAATATTATTGAGTTACTGAGGTTACACAAAATAACATTTGGCTGAAAGTTATCTATGGAAGAATAAAAAACCAAAAGTACATGAAGGATCATGTTTTTGCTAATAAAAATACCTATATTTTGGATACATTGTCAAATGAATCAAGCGTATAGTGGCAGTTTTTCTCTTTCTTTCATGGATAGTTTTGTCAGCCACAATCTTTGATTGTTCCTGTGTAATTTAATTGTTATTAGTATTGATTCATAATAGCTTATTTCTTGCTCTTCTTTTCCTACCTATTATTTTAGATTTGACAACTCCATGCCTGAAAACACCGGAGAGGTACGAAGTGTTTTATTTTCTTTATCTTAATATTTTGGGAACTTAATATCTCTTTTTTGTTTTATTTATTTGTTTGTTTTGCATGTTGTAATGTAATGTTTCTTTGGATTTGAAAAATTAATGTTCTTCATGTATTAGTTATTCTTGCCTTTTGTTGATATGAAGCAATTAATTGGACTTCTTGACTTACTACCTGCCATTTATTTGTAGGTGCCTTTATTTTGGTGATGTTTCTTCTAAAAGAGATCCATCAACATACTTAAATTATGTATTTTCCATATTTGATTACTACCGGAGGGAGTATTACATGTTTGATGAAGAAGAAAATTCTCCTGGGACTCTGGTGCCTCTTATCGTGAACACTCCTGGCTGGGTGAAAGGTAAACCCGTTTAATTTTCAGTTATTAATCTGACTTTTTCTTAGGGCTGCATAATCTGACTTTTTCTTAGGGCTGCATACATGTTAGAATAATATTTTTATGACACTTAGCTGGGTTTTGCATTTATCTCGATTTCCAGGCATTGGTTATGACATATTGGTGGATATGTTGAAACATATTTGCCCCACACAAGTTGTTAAGATAGGCATATCCTCCACAAATAAGAATTTACCTGCTGGAGAATTCTGGTTAGATAGGGAACATGATGGAACAATTGACTTAATCGAGATAAAGTCAGCTCGGCAAGACTCATTCAATAGATCGTAAGTCTAAGTCTGATTAGAAATTTATTGATTGTTTTCGTTGCTGATGCTGCTAGTTTGGCCTTTTATTTTGATCTCTTAGTCTCTTATGCATCAAGTTTGATAGTATATCATGTGTTTGTTTCCACAGGGTGCTTGTTCAAAAGGATGCACATCTCTTGCGTGATTTACGAATAATGGCTTATTTTAGACAGTGCTTCCCTGGTGATTCAGATATTTCTACTATCAAAGAACTTGCAAATTCCTTGGCCTCTCACTGCCCTTATGAAGTTCCCATTGCAAGCATAAAGATTCGACATCTTCATTGTGAGGTTGGATCCAGTTTGATTCCTTGTATGTCTAATTCTAATTTAGGTTCATGGTTTCTTGCAATAGGAATGTTGCTGCCTTTTGACTTGAATATTCATGGGTTGTAGTTTCACTAACAACCTCTTTGCTCTCAAGATAAGGCTGTTTTCATCCAACATTTCCTAAACCCGACAATGGCAGGGTCTCATTACTAGCCAGCCACCATTTTTGTGTTCTGAACTTTCTTCTGTGTATTTGATTCATTTCATTTCCAGACCTAAAGCCTGTTTTCTTATTGTTTTACTATGTTTTTGCAGGTCCGAAGCTCTGAAATATTCTACAGTTTGAATGCTAGTATTGTTGGCTTAGCAGTTGATTCTGAAGAACCTGAAAGTTTACCTTGGTGTCTTGGTCTTGGTAGGTTATTTTAGACTTGTCTCCAAATTCCAAAATGTTCCTCATTATGGAGGGTCATTTACTGAAAAACTACTAACATGAAATTTATTATTTAGATGTTGGTAGTAGGAAACAAGTGGAAAGCCCCTGATTCTGCATGTTTACTATCTATACAACTGGAAAACTTCTGATGCCTTGTAAATGAAAAGAAAAACTCTGATACATGAATCTTGATTAAAAGATGAAATGGATTATTGAACTTGATATCAGTTTCAAACTTTTGGTGGGTCTGTGGCACACAAATATCGTGATAGGAGTTCTGGGGGTTAGTTCCATTATATCTCATATTCTGTTGTTACATTTTTAAGATCATGTGTTAACGAATCTCTCACATGTGACTATCATACTAAAACAAATGCATAAGATAAAAGAATAACAAGTGATATTCCTCTCAAAGTGTTTCTTTCAACCAGTGACTATTACACACTATTATAGACCATTAGTGGTTATGCATTGGATAAATAAGTATTTTTCCTAGTTAATATAATTTGAGATAATATTAAAGGCTTGTTTTTCTTTCAATGTTTTTGTTTTGAATATTTTGCAAATAAAAATGTGAAAATAGAAAATAAGATTTTATTGTATTCACTTTTTTATTCCTCAGCTAAATCTTGAAAACAAAAGAACACTAAAAATAAAAAACAGAACAAAATTCCAAACAAAACAGACCCTAAATTTTTTCACTATTAAACACCTGCTTGATTTCCATCCAGGGATTGTGAGGGGAATTGACACAGTCAGAGGTGTGCTCTATGTGATTACACCTGTGCCGCATAGTTCTCTAGAAAGGGTCAACCTCCTCCTACAGGGCTATATACAAATTCCTACCTCTTTATTGCAAGTAAGACACACTTTTATATCCTTTTGTTTTCTTAACATTAAATAATAATCATGTGGCGACATTTGACTCGGATAGCCAACTTTGCCTAGAATAAGAAAAGGCTTGATTGTTATCGTATTCTTTCTTAACTTATAGAAACGTAAGGCACATTCTCAAACGTGTAATCTAACTCGCGTTCTTTCCCTTTGTTCTCTTATAGGAAAAGAAGTAATTAGTTGTTAAAATGTGATGTGCTAAATATTAGAAAAGGAACTACGCCAGAATGGTTTCCTATTTCTTGTCATGAGGTTGTGGCCTTGTGGGTGGGACTGGAAATGATTGGTGATGTCCATCTCTTAATGATTATAGAGTATTTTTAATATCACGTTATTTTTCAGGTGTTAAAAGGGATTTGAATACTTTCATGTTCAAAATGAATATGACAACCTTGCTTACTCCCTCTAGTCCCAAATTGTCCATTTATAAAGTTTGATTTTGGTACAAAATAAGTGACCATTTTGGAAAACTAGACAGCAATAGTTCATTTTTCTAAATGAAAGCAAGAGAATTAAGTAGCAAAAGAGAGCAAGTATAAGAAAAACAAATTTAACAAGGATAATTTTGTCACGATTAGTTTACTTCTATCTAAAATCAAGATTTTTTTCATTTCTTTAATTCACATGCGTAATTATAACTTGACAATTATTTGGGACCAAAGAGTATCATTTTAACACTTTCTTCTAAATAACAAAAATTAGTGGACATGTGAATATTATTAACAGGTGATATTCATTTTGAACATGATAAAATCCAAATTCCAAAACTTACATGTTATTTCTGACCATTGTTTTCTATTCATTCAGACACAACTAGGATACAGTCATCACTTATCACTAATCACCTATGGTTCTTTGTGATTAGAAGCACAGGTTTTACTTAAGTTAGTGCTCTTATTTTGGGTTTCGCTTAGCGTTACCACGTGCAGAAATTTTAATAAAAAAGGGGTAAAGTTTACTTTTTTTTTTCTCTAATGTTTTCGAAAATATTCTTGACATCTAATTTGTTTCAAGTTTGTCCCTAATGTTTTTGATAAGTATCAATTCTACCCTTATTGAATTTTTTTATGATCAACAATTAGTCAAATCTTCTTTTCCAATTTTACCCATAAAATCCAATTCACCCTTCCTTCCTCTCTTCCACACCATCCTCTTTCCAAACTCCACGCCCACACACACCACCAACACCACCACCATCATCTCCCCTGCCTCTTTCATCCACCATGCACTGCCATTGCATCTGCCTCCTCCACCATTGCCCATCGCGGCAACCATCTCGGCCGCTTCCACCACTCGCTACAACCATTATCTTCTCTTTCACCATGTGCCACCGTCGCATCTGCCTCCTCCCCCATTTGTTGCTGCCGCAACCATCTCTGCCTCCTCCATCACTCGTCGTAATGGATGTTGGTGGGGGGTGGTGATGATGATAGAGAGAAAAATTAATGATGATGATGACGGTGATAAGGAATTGATTATGAGAATTAGGGTTAGAATTGGAAAAAAAGTTGAATAACTATTAACCGTCAAAAAATTAACGGTTGAGGTTATTTTGACAATTTTCAAAATGTTTGGAGCAAAGAATTTATTTTATTATTTTTAGAGTTTTTCATGCATTGGGTATATCAGAATATTTTTATTTTTATTTTTTTCTATTATTTTTTCTGTTTCACTTTTACCACTCTTTACCGATGCAATGTTGTTCCCCCGACTGAACAATCATGGTTCCTTTTCAGGTGTATGGATGCATATCACCTTACATGACAGCGAATGCTTTGACCACAAGCTAGTTAATAGTTATCGTCTTGAGTTGGTAAAGACGACCATTGCAGTAACATAGCAGTACTAGACGTCTTGATTACTGTAGATGCTTCCTTTTCCATGGAACAATCTCCCAGGATAATAATTATGTGTGTTCGATTGAGAGTTTGTTTCCTAGGTAGAAAATTATAACAACTTTGGGAATTGGGATGCTAATTCGTTTCTTTGAAATATAGTAATAGAAAATTGGATTGCCTTACTAGTGTTCTGAATTCCGTTTAGCAATAATTGTCTTGCATAAAGCTTGCAAGCTATTTATTATTTACTTTACCAATGATAAGAACCAGAAACTTTAGTAGCTAAACTGATGAGTTGAATTAGAGATGAATATGTTTGGGGAACTATGACGTTGATAACGATTCATATTTGTAAGTAATATTTTCCTTTTCCTAGGGTTTTAAAGCCAAGGAGTTGTGTTATTCATGGTTGAAGATTGAGAGTGGAGTTGTGTTATTTATCGATTGTGTTACCTAAACACCTAATCTCATTATATTGATCATGTGTAAACTTCAATTGCAAATTAGGGCCAACACAACATCTTGCATATATATTTCTGAGTAGTTCCCAGAACACCCCTCACATTTGATTTATATAATTATAATTATAAAGATAATTTGTTTTATCAATGTCTACATCAAACTTACTCCTAGACTTGGTTGGTTTTCATTGGTATTTTATATTTATAGCCAAACGAGATATCCATTCAGGTTTGCATTTTATTAACTGTATACATATACATATGTTTGTTATCGGTTACAAACATCATAGTTGGTAGTTACAAGTTCTGCAACCTGTTATAGGATTTTGACTTTTTGAGGCTTGATGATGCTGATTTTGTTTTCCTTATTTTATCAACCATTAGAATTATGAAATCAACATCAAGTAAACCAACAACACTCTTCCAAAGTAGTTTAATTATATTTGGATTTCCTTAACTGCATATATGCATTTTCCGCTAGTTTTATTTTTGGTATTAGTATTTTCCACTAGTTATAAATACAATAAATGGTCGTTACAAGTTATGCAAATAGGTTACAAACTACGAGGCTTGTTGATGTTTCAAAATCAAAAATGGCATGGCCCATGCAAGGTGCCATGGGGAGGGTAGTGCTTTCAACCTTGTATAATGCATGGACATCAAATGTACATGGGAGGCCGTGGCCAGTGGCCACTCTAGGAAGAAACTAAACAAATCCAAAATAAAATCAAATTCTTGTTTGCAACAAAATAACTCTAAATTCCACAATATCACTTAGTTGGCACAACTATTATCAGCAATTACCAGCAACTAACTATCAGAACAAAGTCAAACGTAAAGCCAACCCTGCATACATACAACAAACTATACAAACTCGCACCACAAGTCCACAACATTAGCTAATTACTTGCCAAACATGCTGTGTTGCAAGTTTTTTCCTCTTTATTATGCCCTCAGCAAGTTGCGCTGTCGTCCCAACTTTCTTTCTTCAATTTAGCATACCCACGAGCCATGGGATTTGCCATGAAGGCCGAGCTCTCAATTCATCCAGCTGACACATGGGCAATGACCAACCCAGTGAGAAGGAGGAGCACAAACCCTCCAACACCAGCAACCAAAATTCTCAGAATAAATATCCAACTTCTATACGCACAATGAAATTCTAAACTCCTACAAATTTACAACACAATATCATGCTCGCATTTAACTTATTTATTACCTCTGTGTGCTAGAAAACTATCAATATATATTTTTTCACAAATTTAGTTATACAAGAAATTAAACTAGTTACAAACCTCAATAATGTTTTCCAGATTAATCATACCCGCGGGCAACGGGATTTGCCATCAGAGCCGACCTTTCAATTCTTCGGAGGCCACATGAACCATGTACCCTCTAACAGTAGCAACTAAAATTCCCAGAATCAATATCCAACTTATTTTTTTGTACAATGAAATTCTAAATTCCTACAAATTCACAACACAAATGTGAGCAACCTTATAATTTTTTGGCTAGAACATAGGCCGTGTACTAAACCATAGAAGTCATGTACCCAACATACCAATGAAAATTTCCAGAGTCAATATGCAACTTCTATTTGCACAATGAAATAGTAAAGGGTAAAAAGAGGTTACATTATGGGTGTGTAAGAGTGAGAGGATACAGTGGGCAAGAAAGGAATTATAGGTTGTGGATGCGTAAGAAAATAAAAGGGGGTTATTGTCTTATTGATTGTCAACTATTGGGTGTAGAATTTCAATAAAATAGTCAAACGTTTCTAAATTATTGGTTCTCAACTTCATTCTCCCTTGTTGAATTAGCAAAACTCTTTTAAATTCAAATGTTTTGAACTTTTGGGGTGTAGAATTTCAGACGCATATGCCAGAGAGCATCTTATCGGGTAAGTTCACGAGTTGAAGATAAGCAAACTCAAACCGCTGACATTCGTCACAGGTTAAGCTACCGCCTCTCAGTCCCCAGTTGTCTACTATAAAAGCCAACAATAGACAATAACTTTCCCTCGAACACAGCTTACAACTTCCATCGTATTATGCTCACTTAGGTTGTCCTATAGTTTTGGTTCTATGTTGCTGAACGTGATGGGGATCTAGTTTTATTAAAGAGAAAAAGAACACTCTAATATTGAGGATGCAATGTGTTTCAGCGACGATGTAGAAGTAAAAATAGGTTGAATAGGTTGATGCAGGTCAAGATTGATCCATTATTATGCCCTTTTCTTTGACAAGTTGATCAAGCTCATCCATGCCTAGTTTTACTTTCCAATTGTTTGTTAAGGAGACGCCATGATTTTATTGTATTAGCAAGGCTGCAAAAAGTTCAGTCAACAAAAATAGAAGAGATTGTGAAAAGTATGATAGTGAAAAAGTATCTATTACTCCGGCCAAAGAAAAATATTATACAGAATTAATCATAATTTAATTGCAATCAAGTTTCTATCGGTTAAAAATTAATCAAATCCTTACATACAGGGAAAAAAAATTATCGAATCCCTACTATGGAAATGGAGCACACACTTCTTTAATCCTAACATTTGCTATGGAATAAATACCAATGACTAAATTATCATTGAACTTTGACTTAAACGGTGAGAGATGTATTCTAGAAGAACCACTATTCCCCCCTTCATTTGTCCAACTATCTCATACACATCTCCGAAACACCCCAGCACCAGTTGCACACTTAAAAAAGAAAAACAAACTGGCTTCATCACCCACCTGCCTTTACTTCCTCCGTTTTATTTGTTGACGCTCACTATGATGTAAGCTTGTGGTTCTCATCAAGGGCGACTCCTTTTGTTTTGTTTTGGTATTTTTTCCACCCTCAAAGTAGGATGCTACTTAGCTGCATATATTTTGTGGGATGCGAGTTAGCAGCATTAAAACACCAAAGGTATTATTAGCAAGAGGCCATCTTCAATTTTATCAATTAGATAACACAAAATCAGATAAAAAAAATATTATGCACACATAAAAAATCAGCCACCATATATTTGTATATGTGTGTTCGAACAGGAATTAGTTAAATGGTGACTTAATTTTGGTATACACATAGCATAGTTAGATCTAGAAAGCTACCTCAAGGTTGATGAATGAAATTTGACATACTACTGGTGCCTGTCTTGACAAAACAATGTCCCGTAGAAAGATACCCTTTTTTCATTTGAAAGCCAACACGCTGTGACATTGTCATCACGATCTCTAATGAAATTGCACCTGAAGATTTAAAACAACACTTACTATATAATTGATTATGTGAAAATCAATTTACGTATTAATGTTTTAACTGAAAAGAGATTTCAAGATAATTTGTTTTGTTTGGATTGTACGGAAAAAACTGTGTGACAAAAAATAGTTTTGGTGAAGCTAGAGGAATAGGACCGAGAGACAAGAAGTCATGGTGGTGGAATGCGAGTGTACCAAAAAAGATAAAGACAAAAAAAGTGCTTTAAAAAGTGGTGTTTATGCCGCAATACAGATAACATGAAAAAATATAAGGCGAGCATATGAGAGTCTCTACCAGCCTTTAGGCATGAAGGAAAGAGAAAAAAGCATATATAGAATTGCAAAGAGCCGTGAAAGAAGAACAAGAAACTTGTATCAGGTTAAGTGCATAAAGGATAAAGATAAAGAGGTTTTGGCTCAAGATGAGAAGATCATTAAAAGGTGGAAAATCTACTTCTATGAGTAATTTAATGAAGGACAGATGAACCTTGGTCGATTATGCACGAGGGAAGAAAATCAAAACTTCGACTACCATCGACTATCGAAGGATTCGAGACTTCGAGGTAAAAGAGGCTCTAAAGCGGATGAAAAATGACAGAACTTTGGGACCCGATAATATTCTGATTTAAGTTTGGAAAGGCCTTGGAGAAAAGGCATCAGTTGGTTAATCAAGCTTTTACATGAGATTTTAAGGTTAAAGAAGATGCCAAATGAATGGAGAAAAAACACCTTGGTACCTATCTACAAGAATAAGGGAGATATACAAAATTGCGAAAACTATAGAGGGATCAAGCTCATGAGTCATACCATGAAGTTATGGAAAAAGGTGATAGAACGAAGATTGAGACAACAGACACAAGTAACAAAGAATCAATTTGGGTTTATACCAAGCAGATCCACCACCGAACCTACATACATGTTAAGAAGGATGATGGAGAGGTATCGTAATAATAAAAAGGATCTACATATAGTGTTTATTAATATGGAGAAAGCGTATGATAGGGTGCCAATAGAGGTCATAGAAGGTTTTGGAAATGAAGAGAATAAAGATCGCATATATTCACGCAATTAAAGATATGTATGATAGGGTTACAACTAGTGCGAAGACTCAAGGTGGTATGACAGAGGAATTTCCTATTGGTATTGAGTTACACCTATGCCGATGATATTGTTCTTATGAGAAAGTCAATAGAAGACCTAAATAAAAAGCTGGAGTTATGGAGAGAAATTCTAGAAGTATATGGTCTAGCGCATAAGCCGTAGCAAGATGGAATATAAAGAATGTAAGTTCGACAGCCGAAGGGAAAACCCTAATACAGAGATGAAGATTGGAAAACACATCCTACGAAAAGTTAAAAGTTTTAAGTATCTTGAGTGCACTATACAGGATAATGGAGAAATTGAACAGGATATAAATTTTAGAGTCCAAACAGATTGGTCAAAATGGCGGAGTGCGTCTAATTTTATGTGACAAAAAAATGTCTTTAAAACTTAAAAGACAAATTCTATCACACTACTATCAGACCGGCTATACTTTATAGTACAGAGTGTTGGACGATTAAAAGGGACCACGAACATAAGTTAAGTGTAGCAGAGATAAAGATGTTGAGATTGATGAGTATTCATACGCGTTTGGATAGAATAAGGAACGAAGATATAAAATAGAGAGTTGGAATAGCACCTATTATAAAAAAGATGGTAGAATTGAGTCTCACGTGGTTTGGACATGTGAGAAGAAGACCAACAAAGCGTCCAGTCAGGAGGGTGAATGAAATAGAGGATGAACAAGGGGTGAAAGGCAGCGGAAGACCTAAAAAGGCTATCTATGAAGTGATCAAACGAGATCTACATGTAAACGATCTCTCCGTAGACATAATACATAATAGAACTCAATTGCATCATTTGATCCATGTACTCGATCCCATCTACTAGGACAAGACTTTGTTTTTGTTGTTGTGTGATAAAACTACTAAAAAAAGACCGTTATTATTTATATTATTGACTTATCAAGCAAAAACACTAATGTGTGCATCGAACAAAAAACCTTTTCAAAAAAAATAAAAATAAAAAGGAGAGGAAAAGAAACTTAAAATTTGGACAACACATAATCACTTACATAAAAATTACCCAAACATGATAAAAAAAAAATTCAAAACGATGAAAAAGAAGTCTTTTTTTGGAGTTCAACAAACATACTCTCTATTCTCTATGGTCTTTTTCATTATAGTTTAAAATGAAATTCATTGAACTCCTCCCCCTTAACGTGACAAGGTAATCCTTTAAAAATGGAAATCATATACAAGAAAGACTATAAGAATTAGTGATGTTTGGTGTCTTACCTCCTGGATGAATATAGGTGCTCGCTTCACGGATTTGACAAGCCACTTTGGGTGTTACCTAGAAATACCTTTAGTTAGTTTTGTAATTCATACTGACAAAAACCATAGCTACAAAAGACATACATAAATATAATGCATGTACACTTGACAGTTTTAGTTATACAATAAGAAAAAGGCTTTAATACTCTATAGGTCTTTATAGTTTATCAAATTTTAATTAAGTCCTTATAGTTTAAAAGTATGTACTTAAGTCCTTATATTAGATAAAAAAATTCCAATTAGGCCTTCTCTAACTATTTTCTTTTGTTAAAAATACAACTATTTTTTGGAATATTCATTTTTGTGTTTCATGTAGGATGAATTATGGAATATTCTAAAAAAAATACTCTAGAATTATTGCATTTTTTTCTGAAAAATAATTAGTAAGAATCTAATTACAAATTTTTATCTAGTACAGGAATCCAATTACAAACTTTTAAACTGTAAGGCCTAATTAAAAATTTGATAAAACTATAAAAGCTAACAGAACAATTAAACCTAAAGAAATTTGCTAAAGATAATTATTTAAAGTGAGGTACAACAAGGGGAGGATACCATATAATCCAAAGCATCAAGCAACCAAAACAAGGAAGCTACTAGAACAACAAAGCTTTGCCCCACCACTAGGTGGGATCAACAAAACTCCGGTGTCTTATCATATACCATGTCTAAATTACCCCATTTATGCTTAAAAGTTGGGGGCACCCTAAAAGACCAATAAAAGGAAATAATTACATTATTTGCTTGAACAAAGTGATTAGTAAGAAAAAGAAGCTGGCTGGGTTTTACATGAGCTTTAACAGCAACACACGTGCAGCTTCATCCATATGTTTGCCCCTACCAACTAGATATTTCTAAAAATTACCAATATGTTCTCGCATTTTTTTCCAAATCTCAGAAGGATGGGGTGGAAGGAATATGGTACCCTGACCATTTAAATTTGAACCTGATCAGTTTAGCCTTATGACCCCTTATCTTTCCATGGTATAGCAAAATGGTAGAGTAAATAGGAAGGGCAACAAATATCAAGTTCGATTTCAAAGCCTAAGTATACATACAGGATTACAGGCCTTAACTCTAGCAAACAGAATGAGTCTCATATCTCATGAGAACATACGCAAAGATTGTACAGCAGTCTATTTATTCTTGTAACTTCACCTCCCCTTCCTTTTAAAATCAAAAGAATATGGAGCTCAGAAAATTAGTTATTCTTTTGGGTGTTTTGAATTCAAATCCATTGTTTTTAGCCCAAATAATAGGTTTTGATCTTTAGATCAATCTGAAATGTTTTCTTGCAAATCACACCTTCAGTTCCTAAATCATTCCTTGAACAGAACCTCATTCAGTGCTTCCACCTTAATAGACCTATTTGGAAGCCCAGAGCTCCCCTTGAGGTTCAATTCAATCCTTTTTATGGATCCGTTTGTAAAACAGTGCTTAATAGAATTACTACAATAATTATGTTGCATGTCTCAGTGTCATATAGGGCTAACTATCTTTAAATGTGTGTTATTTGTTGACTGTTTTGCTGAGCTCTGAATCTGTTCCATATCTATTTTTGCATTGTTCTGATGATGCTGATGAATGTCAGGTTTGTCAGGTTTGCCATAGAACCTTGATCCAGTTGGTTCACTAGTTTTGATGGCTTTAGGGAATGAGAAAGAAGCCAAATCATTTTGACAAAGCACATTCTATGCGCCAGCACTTAACGTAATGCAATGTAATTATCATAATTTAATCAAGAATTTTGGACAAACAATTACCTAAAACAGGCACTCCAGGAAGTGCTTGATCTGTCCTATTCTCTTCCGTTACGTTAGTTGTATTCACCACATTTGTGCTAGTGTGCAGCAAGGATCCATGGGTTTTCTTCACCACTTTCGCCTTCCTGTGAGAATCAACTAGAGTTATCGTCATGTCCAACAGAACATGAATAATATAAATAAACATCAACAATTTAGTCACAAACCTGATTAGCTTTCGCTTAATAATGCCGGCTTTTAGTTTCGATACCCCTTTATAGACAATGAGAAGTATTATTTACCTTGAAGAAGAATCCACACATAAACAGAAAAGGAAAGAAAAAGAAGAGGAAAATAAGCAAAGAATCTTGGACAACTAATGTCTACTATCACCCACCTGGTTTAATAATCGCAGATGTTGAAAGAGGTTTCCGATTGCCCCTTTCAGCTTTAATGGAAGCAATGACAGAATCACCACTAGGCCCCAAGCCTTTTCTTCCCACCAGCTTCACTCCTAGCTTTTCACAAAGGTAATTCAATCTCATTTCATCACCTCCTCTTACTTCTCTTAGGTCAAGAATCTGTTGCCTTGATAGTAGAGTGTAAACATGAAGCTGCTGCTGCTGATTAAAATGTGACTGAAGCTGCTGAAAAAGCAATTTGTTTGAGTGCTGTTGTTGGTCCTGTTTTGCAACTTCATGACTCTTCTTTCTATGCTCACTAAATGTTACCCGCAAGATTGCTGGTGACTTGGAGTCTGCATTCTTCCGAGCAAAAATGGCAGAAAAGCTTCCAAATTCTATATCAGGTTCTCTAAATAAGTCCGCAAGAAGGGAAGCACAAGAATAAGCATTTGAAGGAGCCCTATCAACCTTCAATCTTCGGGATCGAATATCAGCATAGTGAGCCATATTTGCTGCTTCTCTAAGACCACTAAGAAAAGCCCCATGCATGGTAGCAGGATAGCGCCTAGTGGTTGCCTCCCCAGCAAAGAAAAGTCTACCATCTCCAACAGTTTCTGCTAAAATATCATAATCATCCCCGGAAGCTCCAACTGCAACATTAGAATAAGAACCAAAGCAGAAAGGATCATTTCCCCATCTAGTACAGACAGTTTGGATAGGTTCAGGAACACTAATTCCTTTTGGTTCATAGATACCTGCACACAGACAAAGCATGTGTCATAAATTTATCCTAAACAGAACAGTAATGAAAATTGAGTAACGTTTGACTCATTTTCATAAAATACTTTATTAGGAATAGTTTTAAGCCAAACTTCACAATGGTTACTGTGGAAAACATTCAAAAAGGTCTGATATACTAACTGATATTGATCCAAGAATTGGATGTTATATATAGCCTA
>NC_029789.2:119326394-119340590 GCF_000816755.2 Arachis ipaensis | reverse complement strand
TATGTGGGTTCGTCAATATATACTAAAGAAAATGTTATAATTACATAAATAGCAAATAAACTTTAACAATATAATTAGTGGTGGAGTTTCCATGCTATAACAATGATCCAGTTTAGCTTTTTATACATTTTGCACAAAATAAATAGACCAACCAAAAGCACACAAGGAACTCAGGAAATCATGCCAGCTGCTTGAAATATTTCGAAGACAGACTTGCAACTTCTTATCTTGTGGTTCATTTTCCCCTTTTTTTAGGTACCATTGGTATCCAGAAAATCTACTATCTAATTATGAGGGGAATGGAAATCTAGGTTACAGTTTTCATGGAGTTACCCTTGAGAATTTGAAGAACACGTGTGACTGCATCTGTTGGGGGCATGCTCTCGAACTTATGTGCAGCTTCCCCAGCCACTAAAGCAATCAACAGTGGACCACCAGCAACTGGGGCATAACTGTAGAACAGAAAAAACTCCCCACGGCGACTTGGATCATCAGTAAGGTGTCCAAAAGTGTCAAGATCTGTCTCCCAGAATACATGAGGAAAAAGCATAGCAACCTTATTCAGTAGACCAAAACCCAATCTTTTTATTCCATCAAGTTTTCTTTGAGGCAACTCAGGTATAAATTTGATGGACCCCTTCTTTAACACTCCTAGTGGAACAGTGCACAATGCCATATCACCCTCAAAGACCTGATTTCCTGCAATAACCTGCACTCCATCACCACTGTATCTAACAGTATGTACAGTTTTCTCATATAGAATAGACACGTTCTCAGCCAAAGCTTGAACTAACTTCCCATTTCCTCCAGGCAAAAAGCAATGATCCCCTCCCATATCATATGGATCATCTTGATCCCAAAACGCTAGCGAAAGATGGGACAACAAACCGGCATTCGCATACTCCAAATTGGCTAGATGCCAATTAAACAAGTTCATCTCCTCATCATTCACCGCATCCTTGTACACTTGCCTAAACGTTTCCAATGCTGCACCAAGGGACACATCCATAGATACCTCCCCCATCAACTGTCTAAGCCTGCTTGCCTTGTCAAGCAAACGGTTGAACGCATTTTCCACCTTTACATCCATATCAGGGTCAACTGGCTTTCCATCGAGACTATAAAGTGGACACTTATCCCTTACCTTATGAAGCACATCACCTAACTGCCTTGCCACAATGCCAAGAGGATTCCCTAAGGTACCAGTTAAAACACTCCCGCCCAAATCCGCAGCTGCACACACCCTATTCCCTCCCTCCATCTTCTTCGTATAAACTCGTCCGCCGGCGCGCTTCCTCCCTTCCAAGACCGTTACTTTAAAGCCAAACCGCATCAGCTGCCTAGCAGCCGCCAATCCGGCCAGGCCAGCGCCGATGATGATCACGCTCGGTTTACTCATTTCCAACGGAATTTTTTCCTTAATTAAGGGTGCAACTCCAAAATTGATGTATCCATGCGAGACGAGGTAGTTATAAGCGGAGTCAAGAAGAGCGTGATAATGCTGAGGTATGTAGTCAACGAACATCTCCTTCGTGACCCACTGGGACACATTCTCGCGCCATTTGGCAATTATATGGTTCCTAATGAGAGTGTAGTTCACTTGCTCTATCCCTCCGATGACCGGGAGAACCCCCGCTTCGATCTCCTCCTCGGTTAGCGAATCGGCTGGAAACCCGGCGCTGAGGGCAATCAAGGCTTCAGTCTTCGGCTCCTTGTTGATCACAATAATCTCATCGGAATTGTCAGGCACCGAGTACTGCATCGACATTGACAGCGGCGGGGGCGGCGGGTTTCCGATGACGACTTTCGACAAAGGAGCCGAAACGGGGACTGCCGCAGCGGAAGACGAGAAACCGTTGTTGTTGTTAGAATTGGAAGCGTCATTGGGGTTGAGAGGGATGCGAAACAACGCCGGGTTGCGTTGGGACCTGCCGCGCCTCCTCTTCTTCGGGACGGTGAAGGAAAGATAGTTGTGCAAGTTAGGGTTAGGGTTTTCAGCCCAGTTTGGGAAAGAATCGGAGTTGGGATCCAAAAAAACGATAGGGTTAGGGTTTTGTTGAGGAGGCAACTGGGTCTGGGATGGGGGGAAGGAAGAAAATTCGGATGGGGAATCCATCTCGTAGTGCTATAATTTTAATTTAAGGTTTTTATTTTTTCTTATTTTTTTCTTCCTCTTCCAAAGATGGACGAATTTCACAGATAATGGAAATAAAAGTGTTGTTTCATGTTTGTGACCGAAATTCCAGTATCCACGTAGCTCAATAGCTCATCCGTATGCCGTCACCATTGTTCAATGTCTGACGGACCAACGGCGGTTCAAACACTGGAAACGCCACTGGGCACGGAGATGGATTTTTAACTCGTAAATAATCGCTATCTATTTTTATCTATCTATTTATTATATTGCAAAACAGTAACACCCTTCACATATTTCAACACCTGTCTATTTTTCAACTGTTTTTGGCATTTCTCCAATTGACACGTGTCTTTATTTCTATTAAAATTACAATCATATTCTATATATACATTGGTAATTACACCCTACTCCTTTTTCATTGTTGCAAGGTTCTTTTGTTCTTGTTCGGTTGGTCGGATGCCAAACGGACCGGGTGGATTAAATGGGTGATTGACGAAGGGAATTCGGCTTTGTTGATAGTGAGCGGACGGATCTTTTGGACTGTGGACTAGGAGGGAGGAGAGTCAGACATCACAACCTCGCGAGCAGTTGTGTTTAGAAGGGGGGAGCCACTTGCAAAAAGGATTTCGACGCTCAAGTCAGAGACCGTATAAGTGGCAGTGAGAGTTAAGGGATAGTGACGTACTGTGGGGGAGGGGTAGGGCCCTCCCATATATACCCTGTCAGTGAGGTGGGTCCCACGAGGACAGTCCCACCTTCTTGGAAGCTTCCTTCCCCAGCTGTCTTGTGATGGGTTACAGGTGGACAGGTGTCCGAGTCAGTTCCCCGGTTCGGGTCCGATGTCACAGTTGGGTCGGACGCACGGATCGGGGCGTTATGCTAGCCGGGCCGGGCCGTAACAGTGCCCCCAACGCGCCAGCTAGGGCCGGGAGTACCGTTGTTGGCGCGTTCTGAGCCTTTTGTTTCGTCGTGGGGTCGGTCGCTCGTAATTGGGACGTGTCTCTTATGCGCGAGATAGCTTCGTCGATTTGGGGAATCGCCGCTTGTTGCCTCGTTATCCGCGACTGCCATTAAGTGCATTTATGGGTGATTTGAAAGCATGGGAAAAAGTCCATTTTGTCCCTGTCTTTCGCGATTCTCCATTGTAGTTACACTTCGCTTTGTTTTTCCTTTCCTTGCCTTATTACTTCAGTTTGTCACTCCCAAATATCTGTTACGCATTCCTCCTTTCCTTTCCACATTTTCTGAAGTTCTTCGTTCTCAATCGCCCCTGATTCGTCCAAATCTCTGCAGTACTCCCCAGCTTCTTTCGATTATCATCATCCTGGTAAGTCTTTCTTTGCCTTTGATGCTTTTTGATATTGTTGCACTTGTATACTGCATGTTTTCCCCGTTCGCGTTTATTTGGATTAGATGTTGGTCTTGCATGCTTGGTAGCGATAGGCAGAAGTTAGGGGGGTTGCCATTTAGGTTTGCGATTTCTGATCTTTAGGTGGCTGTAGATTTATCCTTTCTTTAACTGCAAATAAGCTTACTGTAGCGTTTAGTGCGAGTAGCATTAGTTTAATCTTCTTAGGTTTCCCGACTTCCCGGCCTGGCAGTCTAACTTTGTGGTGCCCCCACCGTAGGTATGGCGCAACTTCCCCTCCCGAGACCCCCTGTCGACAGATATGTGTGGGTTACTTCCAATGTGAAGCGAACCCCTTCGCAAATGACATTAGAGGAGTTCACGGAGTTCCGTGTCCGCGACCAGCTTTGTGGGGGCGATGATGAGGAGGCGCGCTACGAAGCCTTTGTTCCCGCCGCTCATGAATGCCTATGCCAACTCAACCTTAATACGCCCCGAATTGCCGACTGGATGTGGCTGTATGAGGCGATGTTCACTGTCTTGGGGGTTCGCATCCCCTTCTCCCCCTTCCAGATGGCACTCTTAAACCGGTGCGACGTGGCCCCGTCGCAGTTGCACCCGAACAGTTGAGCCGCAATTCGGTGTTTCCAAATGACGTGTGAATACCTAGACTTGCCGGCCTCGGTGGAGGTTTTCTCTAGTTATTTGTTTTAATGAATCCTTCTAAAGAGGGGAGGTACAAGAAGGGGTTCATGTCCTTCCGGGCTGCTCGGGGGAGAGGCGAATCTTCGGAACTTTTGAAGATTCATTTCACGTCCTTAAGGACAAGTTCTTCAAGGTCCGGCCTGCCGAGAGAGTGCATCCTTTCTGGCTAACCTTGGAGGGTGAGCGGTGGATCCCGACTTACTGGAGCTTCGGGGCCGGGTCTAATGCTTTTACCAAGGTAACCTACAAGGGCCTGACCTAGCAGGACAAAAACATCGCCGATGTGTTGCTGGCCATCTTTAATAAAAGTAATCTGAATCCTCATCTCTTAATGGGTGATCGGGAGACGAGTAGGAGTTATGTGGGTAAGTGGTCGTTTGGTAGTGTTGTCCCCCTCCCCCTCTTCTTTTATATATATATATATGTACCGGTCTAACGAGTTGTTCTATTGATTGCAGTAAGCATGGCTACCGAGCGCACTGGCCTTGAGGATTTAATGGCCCAATCCCTCCCTGAAGTGAGTGATGATAACTCTGCTACGCATTTTGTCGAGCAGGAGGCCTCCCCTCATGCCGAGGTGCACTCAACTCCGTCTTCACCACCAAAATCTGCCGAGCCAATGGTTACAACTGGACCGAGCAGCAGTGGCGTGGTTCCTCATGAGGCCGAGCCGATTGTAGAGGGTCCCGATGTCACGATCATCGAGAACCCTCACAAACGGAAGCCGGCCTCCAGTCCCGAGGGCTCACTCACTGTGATGGAGAAAAATTTCGATGCTGGCGGCTTTATTGATTCTCAGCTCGTGCTTGGTACAGACGAGTTCTTTCATGATGGGGATTTTGGTGCTCAGGCTCGCTGGATGTACCGGTGTATGTTGAGGGCAGCTACAATTGCTAGGAAAGCTGAGCCTCTTCTGACTCGGGCTGGGACTTTGGACGGAAAGTATCGTCAATCCGTTCGGGAGGTCGAGAGCTTGAAGTCGGAAGTTAAGACTTTGAAGGAAAAGTTAGCTGAGTCGGAGGGGAAGGTGAAAACCTCCGACGTGACGGTCGCCTGACTTCTTGAGTGGGAGATGACACTGGAGTCCCAGCTCAACGCCACTCGCTGTGAGACTTTTGCGGCTCAGACTAAGATTACGGCTCTTGAAGCCAAGCTCGAAGAGGTCGAGAAGTTGGCCAAGAGTGCCAAGGAACAGGCTACCGGTCTAAAGGAGGAGGTCACCGTTTTGAAGAAGAAAAATAAGGATACAGTGAAGAAGGCCAAGGAGGTGATAAATGGCACCGAGGAGGCGATTAAAGCCCAAGTCAAGCTGCTTTCTCCCGACTTCGACACTTCTACAATTGGAGCGTTCAAGACTATTCGGGATGGTCAGATTGTTGACATCCCGAGGAAGTGATTTACCTTTGTGTTTTTGTTTTGACTTGTAATATTTTGTGTAGACTTTTGAACTCTTGTTTAATGGACTGGTTTACCGCTTTGTCGGTAGCCATTGTATTGCATTTTTACCGTTTCATAGGTAATTGACTATTTATTTGCACTTGTTTACCGTTTTGTTGGTAATTAAAGAAGCCGGGTCGTGGCTTTTTTGTTTAAGCATCCGAATTTTGGCTTTGTTTAATAGCCGTTTGTCGTAGTGTTCGCGACTTCAATGGTTCCCGGGGTGATCAGTCCCGGGGTGCCGTATCATTATTGACTTAACTTATTTCGCTGGGCAAGGTAATTTGACAATTTTGAACAGTGTATCAAAATTTTAAACAAGAAGTTTGAAATAAGGGGAGACAATCAGTGTAGTAAATTGTCATCTATATAAACAATTAGTAGGGAGTAAACTGAACATAAAGTAATATGGGTCTTACTAAACCAGCTACACCGGCAGGCCGCCTGCTCGCTGGGTGTGCTTCGATTTCTAGGAATAGAATCTTCTTAGGTTTCTTGCGTTCCAGGTTTTGGGAACTTCCTTGCCGTCTAGTTGTTCCAACTTATGGGCACCATTGCCGAGTACCTCCTTCACCCTGTACGGACCTTCCCAATTTGCCGCCAACTTTCCTTCCCCTGCTGTCGGGAGTCCGACGTCGTTGCGTCGCAAGACTAGGTCGCTCGGCTCAAAATCTCTCTTTAGTACTTTGGCGTTGTAACGCAAGGCCATCCTTTGTTTCAACACCGTCTCCGACAAGTGGGCCATCTCTCTAGTATCATCCACTAAGTCTTTTTCTACAGCCTCTTTGACTCCTCCCAAAAGTAGTCGTAAGCTCGGTTCCCCAATCTCCACGGGTATTATTGTGTCGACCCTATAAATGAGCCGAAAGGGCGTTTCTCCGGTAGATGACTGCTGTGTTGTGCGATAGGACCAGAGGACCGATGCCAGCTCGTCTGCCCAGGCTCCCTTCTTCTGGTCAAGTCACTTCTTGAGACCTTGTAGGATAACCTTGTTCGCTGCTTCGACTTGTCCGTTAGTTTGGGGGTGTTCGACAGACGAGAACTTCTACTTTATCCCTAAGCCGGCAAGAAACTCCCGAACATTTTATCGACGAACTGTGTCCCGTTGTCCGAGATGACGACCTCTGGGATTCCAAATCTAGCTATTACTTGCCTCCACATGAACTTTCGGCAGTTTGCCGAGGATATACTGGCCAATGGCTCGGCCTCCACCCACTTTGTGTAATAATCGATGGCGACAATTAGGTATTTGACCTGCTCCGGCCCAACCGAAAAGGGTCCTAGCAAGTCCACGCCCCATTGGGAGAATGGTCAGGAGGCCATCAGTAAGCTTAGTTCTGCTGCCGGTGCTTTGTGGAAGTTGGCATTTTCCTGGCACCTTCTGCACTTTCTCACAAACTCTTTGGAATCCGACATCATGGAGGGCCAATAGTATCCGGCTCTGACGAGCTTCTGGGCTAAGGCCTTTCCTCTGATGTGATGGCCGTAACACCATTCGTGGACTTCGGGTAAAACGTAGTCCGTCTGGTCGGGGCATAGGCACTTCAGTAGGGGTTGGTTCAGCCCTTTTTTAAATAGCTGGCCCTGTATTGTCGTATACTTAGTAGCTTCTCTTCTAAGCGCCTTCGCCTTCTTGTCATCATCAGGGAGCTTACCCCCTTCCAAGAAATCAATGATTGGATCCAGCCAGGAGAGAGGGTTGGTTGCCTGTATTATATGCAGGGTTACCGTTGGTTCCTTCACTAAACCTTGAATCAGAGATCGATTTCCCGTTCCTGGCTTTGTGCTTGCCAGCTTTGATAGGAGGTCAGCTCGGGTGTTCCTCTCTCTCGAAATGTGCTGTACCGTGACCTCGTCAAACTCCTCGCTCAGCTTTTTGACCTTCTCCAAATATTTATGCAGCAGTGAATCTCTGGCCTGATATGTTCCATTAATCTGTGATGTGACGACCTGATAGTCGCTGCATACATCCACTCTGGTGGTCCCGGCCTCTCTTGCCAAGATTAAGCCGCCAAGAAAGACCTTGTATTCTGCTTGATTATTGGACACCGGGAACTCAAACTTGACCGATTGCTCATATACGACTCCCGTTGGGCTTTCTAGGAAGATTCATGCTCCTCCGGATGTTTGGTTGGAGACTCCGTCCACATGGAGTCTCCACCGTGTGCTCGACGTCTCGGGAGGGTTTCCCGTTACTTCTACCAGAAAATCGGCCATAGCCTGGGCCTTGATTGCGTGTCTGGGTTCGAACTGTAAGTCATATTGAGACAGTTCGATTGCCTAGGTCATAATCCGGACCGTAAGGTCGGGTTTTTGCAGCACTTGGCGGATCGCTTCGTCCGTCCTGACGATTATCTGGTGTCCTTGGAAGTACTATCACAGCCTACAAGAGGAGGTCAGGAGGGCGTATGCCAGCTTTTCCAGCTTACTGTACCTCAGTTCTGCCCCCTGCAATGCTTTGCTCACGAAGTAGACCGGGATAGTGCCGTGAGTCTTCCCGCTAGTCTCTGCACATCTTTAACACATCCCTGACTCGTCATCCTCAAGATTGCTTCACATTTCTCTGGGTTGGCTTCTACCCCTCTTTGGATTATCATGAAACCTAAGAACTTCCTGGTTTCCATGGCGAAGGCGCACTTGAGAGGATTAAGCCTCATGTTGTGCCGCCGAAGAGATGCGAACACGGTTTCTAGATCACCAACGAGGTCGTCGGCTTGGGTGGTTTTCACCAAGATGTCGTCTACGTATACTTCCACTGTCTTGCCGATAAGGCTGCTAAAAACCTTATTCATCAACCTTTGATATGTAGCTCCTGCATTTTTGAGTCTGAAAGGCATCACCTTATAGCAATATGTACCCCCTGGCATTATGAATGCCATTTTCTCCTCGTCTGGCCGGTGCATCGGTATCTGGTTGTAGGCAGAGTATGCATCCATGAAAGTCAGAAACCGGTACCCCGCGGCCGCATCTACAAGCGCATCAATATTAGGGAGGGAAAAGGAATCCTTGGGGCACGCCTTGTTGAGATCGGAATAGTCCATGCACATTCTCCACTTTCCATTGGCTTTCTTAACCAGGACTACGTTCGACAGCCAAGTCGAGTAGTCCAGTTCTCGGATGAACCCCGCTTCTAGTAGGCTGGCCGTTTGCCTGGTCACCTCGTCAGCTCTTTCCTGAGACATTTTCCTCCTCCTATGTGCCACTGGTTTAGCTTCTACCCTAACGGCCAGATGGTGAGACATGAATTGGGGTCAATTCCCAGCATGTCGACCGGCGTCCAGGCGAACAGATCGCCGTTTGCTCGAATCATTTCCACAAATGGTTCTTTTAAGTCATGAGGGAGATTCCTGTTCGCAAAGGTGAACTTCTCTTCCGTGTCACTGACCCTGAACTTCTCAAGGTCTTCTTCAGGTTCTGGTCGGGGTTTGTCGTCAACCCTCGCATCTAGGTCGGCTAGGAAGACCCTGGCTGCTTCTTTGGACTTTTTTCTTAGGGAGAGGTTGGCGTTGTCGCAAGCGACTGCCGTTTTCAAATCACCCCTGATGGATCCAAAAGACCCATCATCAGCAACAAACTTTATCACCAGTAACTTGGTACAAATCACTGCTCTGAACTCATTGATGGTTTTTCTACCCAAGATAAGGTTGTAGGCCGTGGAATCCCTTAGGACAAAGAACTCCGCCATTACCGACCTCTTCCCTCGGCCTGCTCCTATGGAGATCGGTAAGGATACTATTCCATCAGGCTTAATAAAGTTATCGCCTAAGGCAACCACACTGTGTTGGTGGGTCCTCAGGTCGGTGTCCCGGAGGCCCAGAGCGTCAAACACATTACAGAACATGATGTTCGAATTGGTTCCAGTGTCCACAAGGATTCGTCTGACCAGACCAGTCCCCACTCTTGCCGTGATCACTATAGAAGGGTTCTCTGGCAAGTCGTCGAACCATTGGTCCTCTGGACCGAATGATATTGGCTGGATTCTCCTGGAGGGGGGCACGAGACTAGACGATGACACCGCCAAGACTTTGGCATCCTTCCTGCATGCCAACTTCAACCTGGGGGCGACGTCCCTCCCGACCACCACGTTTATTATGGTGAGGCCGCACTCATCGTCCTCCTCGGGTTCTTGCCTTTGTTTAACGGTGCGGCCCCTGTCGTCGCCAGATCGGTTCACAGTCCCATCTCCTGGGTTCCCTTATGAGGTGAGAGAACTCTGCCAACTTACCTTCCCGGATCGCCTGCTCCAGTGCGTCCTTCAAATCGAAACAATCCTGGGTCTTGTGGCCGAAGCCCTTGTGATAGTCACAATAGAGGTTTTTGTTCTCCCCAGTTATATCCTTGAGTTGTCGGGGCTTCGATAGGATCCCTTTGTCGGCTATTTGCTGATACACTTCGACGATCAGAGCTGTCAGGGGAGTGTAGTTAGTAAACTTTACTACCCGGGGGAACGGCTTGAAGGCTTTAGACGGCCCTCCGTCCTTGGAGTGCTCCTTAGGCCTTTCCCCATTACCGGGCTGGCGAGCAGGGTTATAAGCGGGCTGCCGCTTGTTGGCTGCCACGACTTGGCTAACCTCTTCGTCTTTGATATATTCCCTGGTCACATTTTGGATCTCCTGCATCGTCCATACGGGCTTGGTGGTAAGGTGCTTCCTGAAATCCTCGTTCAGTAACCCGTTCGTCAAGCAAAAACTGGCCACTGAGTCGATCAGGTCGTCAATCTCCAAGCATTCATCATTAAACCTATCCAGGTGCTTCCTGGTCGGTTTTTTGCTTCTCTGTGTCACCCCTAACAAGTTGATCGGGTGCTTAGCCTTAGCAATACGTGTGGTAAACTGAGCCAGGAAAGCGCGGGTTATGTCCGCAAAAGTTGTGACGGAGCCTTGGGGGAGAGCGTTAAACCAGTGGATTGTCGGCCCTACCAAGGTCACCGGGAAGGCGCGACACCTTACTTCATCACCGACACCTTCCAGATTCATCCTGGCCTCAAAGGCCGTTAGATGTTCTTAGGGATCCTGGGTGCTGTCATATCTCATGTCCGTTGGCTTATCGAAGTGCTTCGAAAACCGGACCTAGAGAATGGAGTGATGGAAAGGGGTTGCCCCATAATCACCAGGTGTCATGGCGTTCTCCTCGGTCTCTCTCTGCTGTCCTCTCTGTTGTCCTCCTCCGTGCGCCTCGAAGGAGGCCGGGTATAGATTTTGGGGTCTTGCTGTTTCCTCGACACCCCTCTACTTTCGCCTTGGTTTTCTGAATCAGATCGGTATGCCGGTATGCCCCTAGAGCGGTCTCTTTGGGGGCTTCTCCCTCTGGTTTCCCTCCTCCTTTGAGGGGAAGGGGAATGATGTTGCCTCGGGGGAGGTTGGTAGTGCTCTCTGTTCGCTAGCTCCCGTTCCAGGTTCTGTGCCCTGTGGCGCAGCTCCTGCATTATCCAAGGATAGTCGCTCCCCGTCCCTCCGAAGGGATGCCTTTCCTGGGAGCGGGAGGGAGGCTCCCCTTTTAAGTTGGTAATTAAATGGTATTTCAAAGATATTTGCTTTTTATTTAATTTGGTTTTAAATTATTATTTTATTTTATTATTTTATTAATAATTTTACACTCCCAAAATAATTAACCCTAACCTAACCACCCCATACCCAACGAAAGAAAAGAAAAAAAGAAAGGGAAAGAATAGAAAGGGGGAAAACAGGGGAAGCTTGAAGAAAGAAAAAAAAAGAAGAAAGAAGAAGGGAAACGAGAACAGGAAAGAAAGAAAAGGGGAAAGGGAGAAGAGAGGGAGAACGGTGAGGAGGAGAGAGCATCGTTGGCAGAGGAAGACGGAGAAGAAGTCGTCGCTGTCCAGCTCGCCACCGCGCTCTGCCCTGTTTCGCGTCGCCACTGTGCCATGCGTCGCCGATAGCCGCGCGAGGAGGAGGCATCGCCGTCCCGTGGAGTCGCGTCACTGTCATCACCACGAGGAGCATCGCGCCGCTGCTACTGTCCGTGCCATCGCCGTCGCCCTCACCGCGTCGCGCCGCTGCAAAACTATCACCGCCATCAAGCCCGAGACGGAGAAAAGAGCGCGCTCGATGAGTAAGAAAGGATGGAGGCTAGGTTTTGTCGCTGTATAACTCCATTGCTACCTCTGTTGTGCCCTGTTGAAGCTTCTGGAGCCGTTGCCGTCATTGTTGGAGCCGACTGGAGCTCGTCGCAAAAAGAGAGAGAGACTGGTGCTAGCACTGTTTTACCTAGTAAGAACCTACAATTGCTGCTGCTCTTGCTCTGTGTTGCTTTGCTCTGCCCTCTGTTTAATGGTTATTCTTGGTGCCTTTCCGTCTGCCAGAGCCGTTGCCATCGAAGTTTGAGCTAACCTCTTCTTGCCCGCAATCTGTTCTGCCTAACACCCACTGGCACTGTTTCACCTTGTCGTTGAGTCCAATTCCTACTAATTATATAAAAAAAGGTAAGAAGTTTATTTTAAAATTGCAGTTTCTAGTATATGTAAATATTTGAAAAGTGTATATGAGTTGGTTGTGGCTGAGGTTTTCTGGCAATATTTGACATAGGGTTGAGTATCGGTGCTTGTATGTCGTGCTTGAGGTCACTGTTGTTGCCTCGGAAGTGGTCAGAAGCCATGGTTGTGGCAGGCCGCAAGGAAAGAAAAAAGGGGCTTTGATGCGTTTGATTATGTTTCGACTTTTTGAGGTAGGGGTTTTTCTTAAATATATTTTACATTACAGGGTTGTTATAAATCGATATTAACGCGTAAAATACACTTTTTGTGATTTCGTGTGTCTTATGAATTGAATTGAGTTGTTTTAGTTGATTGAGATTATTAGTTTGATTGATAAACTGATCGATTGAGAAAGTTGGATATTTGGATTAGTTGATTGATGTTGTTAAAGTAGTTTTCCTTGAATTATTAGAGAACATTTATTATTGCCTTTTAGGTTAATTTTGGAAACGGTTTGATTTTAGAAAAGATTTAATATTGAAATTTGATTTGATATTAAACCCGATTTGATATCGGAATTTGATTTTAAAATAAATTTGGAAAGGACTTGATATTTGAAAATGGGTTATTTATTGAGAATGATTTGCTATTTTGGAAATGATTCAAAAAGTGTTTGAGGAATGGTTTGGTTTGAAACTGTTTGAGAAGACTGATAAACCCATATTTCATGAGTTCTTTTGTGCTTAATTTGAGTGATTTATACAATCCTTCACCTACTTATTCACATTAATTGCATGGTTTTGCTTTCCCTTCCTTATTATGTGATGTAAGTGAAAAACATGTTTCCTAAGCTTTAAAATTAATTAATTTAATTACCTTTATTTCCATTCGATGCCGTGATTAGTGTGTTGAGTAGTTTCAGATTTTCTAAGGCAGAATGACTTAAAGGATGGAAAAGAAAACATACAAAAATGGAAGGAGAAGGCAAAATGGAGGTTTGAAAGAAACTGGTATTCACGCGATCGCATGGACGACGCGATCGCGTGCCAAGCACGAATCAGCAGCGACGCGGCCGCATGACTGACGCGATCGCGCGCCTTAAGCAGAACACACATGACGCGGTCGCATGACTGATGCGACCTCATGGCAAGGAAAAGCTCCTAATGACGCGACCGCGTGACCCACGCGGACGCCTGACAGAGGCCACGTATCAGAATTTACAGAATACGCCCCCAGCGATTTATGAAGCCCTTTTTGGCCCAGATCCAAGTACAGACAGCATAGACCAGAGGTTATAAAGTGTGGGAATGCACCCATTCAAAGAGAGCTCGCTTATTTTACTTTTCAATGATTTAGATTTAGTTGAGAGGGAGATCTTCTCTCTCTCTCTCTCTCTTAGGATTTATGATTTCTTCTTGTTTTAAGAGTGACTCTCAATCCAGGTTTTACATTCCTTTGTTTTAGCTTCCTTTTACTTTTATTTATTCCAGCACTTGAATTGATCAGTGAATTTATGAATTTCTCCCATGTTACAGACTGTTATTTGAATTAATGATATTTGAGGTATTTTCAGTTTATGATTGTTCTCTTTGATTTAAGTTACCATAGCTTCCCATCTAAGGATATTTTTATTATTCTATCAATTTTACTTTTTCTCCTTTTGGTTCTGGTTAAGAATTCAGTAACTCAACAGTTATTAAACTCAACATAATTGATAATCGTTATCTTGCTAATTGAGCTGAACTTAAGTAATCCCAACCTTTTCTTAGGAAATAAATAGGATTCAAAGGTCAATTTAATTAGTCCCTTGACTTTCCTTTGCCCTAGTAAAGGTTGACCAAGTGGAGTTTAGATTCAACTTTCATTATAGTTGAGAGAGATAACTACGTTGGACCTCCAACTTCTCTTACCTTGCCAAAAGTCTGCTTTACAGTATTTATTTATTTTGATTGCCATTTACTTTACTTGTCATTCAAATTACTTGCCTCTCATCTTCTAAACCCCGATTACAACCTTTATAGCCAATAATAAGAACATATTTCCTCGCAGTTCCTAAAGAAGACGACCCGAGGTTTGAATACTCGGTTAACAATTTTTAAAGGAGTTTGTTACTTGTGACACCCAAAATGTTTGTACGAA
>NC_029789.2:119294904-119326297 GCF_000816755.2 Arachis ipaensis | reverse complement strand
GATCGCTCCCAATCACCACCACTTTCCTTTGTATCATGTCCAAGTCCAGCAACCCAAGAAGCAGAGGATCGCCTAAGGGAAACAGTAATTAAATTTTAAACAACCATTCAACAACTGGAGCAAGCGCTAATTCAATGGGCTTCTAGGCGCTCAAATACACAAGGATCAGTCACAGCTCCATGTGGACAGCCCAATGAAGAGCAGAG
The DNA here is from genome assembly GCF_000816755.2 of Arachis ipaensis. Classification (NCBI taxonomy): domain Eukaryota; kingdom Viridiplantae; phylum Streptophyta; class Magnoliopsida; order Fabales; family Fabaceae; genus Arachis; species Arachis ipaensis. The sequence continues at coordinate 119,326,091 of NC_029789.2, read as the reverse complement.
CATGAAGGAAATGCCAGAAACTCCAATGGACAAGACAGAGCATGAATTTGTACTAGAACAATTAGAAGAAGCTGTCTTTGTTCAAGAAGAAGAGTTGGTTGAAGATCTAGGAGATGCTGAACTTCCATGGGAATCCAGAATTGAGGAAAACTCCGTCCAGGATGCTACAGTTGATGCTAAAGAGGATACTGTACAATCTCCAAGGCAAGTCGTTTATAAAGAATCAGACGGAATAATCCAAGAAACAAATTCCCTTGATGATGATAGTCACAAGTCTAGCTCTCTTAGTGATGAACTTGCATCCGCAAGTGAATTCTCTGAGATCGAAGAATCTTCCCCAAGTGAATATGAAGATGATGTGGAGGTAGATTTCTCTCAACCTCCAATCTATGACTCAAGTGATGAGGAAGACATAGAAGACTTTGACCAGGACACAGATACAATTGAAGATCTTTGCAAAGAAGTGGAGGAATTCACAGAAGAGCACAAGGAAATGGAACTTGCAGAACCACCAAAAACACCTATCCCAAGGCCATTACCACCTAATACAAGCTTCAAGTGGGTACAATCCTTAACTTATAACTTTACTTATTCACTTGAATATGGTTTGCTTGAAACAGATGGCCAGCTTAGAGCTCTTTGCGGCTTTAAGAGTAAGAGGGAAATGGCTCGTACTCAGAGCTGGTGCACAAGGTTCAATAAGGTTCCACGCTTCACCTCGAAGTACACGGATTGGTATCATGCTCAATTGCATGGATCATGGAGAACGTTTGGTCACCACGGTGAGATTCTACTTTTTAACCCGCCCGAATGGAAACATGCAAATCAAGACGGAGGCGGATTTAAAAGCAAGGCTTGGAATCCTAGACTCTATCCTGACATTCGTAGTCCTGGGAGCCTGAAAATCTGTTTGGAGCTGCTCAGAAGCTTTGCATGCTTAGTTTGGGACCCCGGAGGCTATTGGTATTCCAAGCACTGGTGGAGATTTTTGGAAGAATTTAAACATAAACCACCAAAACAGGATACTCCTCCAATGTCTATCTTAAGGACTTTAACTAAAAGTGCTAGGTGAGAGACAACCCACCATGGTATGGTCGCTTCTTTTTCAATTTATTTCTTGTTAAATGCTTTCATTTTTCCTTTTTCATTTTAATCTATTAAACCTGGAATCATGCATATCATTCATGTTAATCATTGCATTCTGCATTTTTCATGCATATATATAAAAAAAGGGGGTGCACGACGCGACCGCATGCCCCATGCGATCGCGTCATATTGCGAAAAAAAACCACCCGCGCGACCGCGTGACCCACGTGGCCGCGTGATATATATATCGGCGTAAGGATCCAACGAACAGAAAGTTAGGCTGGAATCGTGCGGTCCTTGTGTGTTTCGCACAAATTGGCCCACGCGATCGCATGCCCCATGCGATCGCGTCACTTGCACAATACCAATCCCACGCGACCGCGTGAGCGACGCGATCGCGTCGCATGGATTGCACATCACCCCAAAAGGAGACAGAGAGTTGCGCTAAAACGGCGCTGGAGTCGTGCGTTTAGCACGAATTCCGGTGACGTGATCGCGCGACCCACGCGATCGCGTCACCCTTCTTTCCCACCTCTCATGCGATCGCGCGCCCCACGCGATCGAGTCACTCCCATTTTCGCCCCAACCACCTGTTCATCATTAGGATAGATAGATACGCATGCTGTAGTGGATTTTTAGGTTGTTAGGTAGCTTAGGCTCTGGTTAGTGGATCTAGGTCTGTTTACTTGCACTGTTCCTGTTTATGTTTTATCACAACTGCAATTCCGCTATTCCTGTGACCTCATTCATATGCTATGATTTCTTGCAATTGCTGCTTGTTACTCCAAATTTTCCTGTTTCTATACATTACTGGTAACTGCAGCTAGTTTTTAATTCATATGAACTGCTATGATTGCTGTTTATTTTCCGGGACAATCCAATTTTAGCCGGAATACTGCCCAAATTTCTTAAAATTGTTTTCATTCATGTTTTGGTTTGGCATTTTCTAAACTTTGTTTTACTCTGCTTTACCCAAACCATTTCATGAATGCTATGGCAGACTTTCTTATCCTCTTTGATTTCCTGGTTCATAAACTGCATTTGTGATTCACTGATTCCAATTTTTGCTTTCTTTATTTCTATTCGAATCAGCATCACCCTATTTTCCTTGTTCGATTATGAGTACTTCTATTCTTACCTGTGAATCCTTGTTATATGGAATTTTTCTATGCCATTTACTTTAACCTGCACTTTCCTAACTCACTAATTTTAATTTACTAATTTCTTTTTCAAATTCTAACCATACTAACCCTTTTGATCTCTTTTCTGTTTATTTTCACTTTCCTCTAACTTTCTAACCATGGCATATTGTTTATTTTTCCATTTAACATGAATTCAATCACATTTCATTTACTCATTTTCCTTATTCTATTTCTCCCTTGCTGCTTTGAGTTTCCTTTATTTAATTGCCTATTTGCTTTTCTATTTTATCCATATCCTGGTTTTCTGTTTTTCAGGATGTCTGCCTCACAAAGGAAAGGAAAAGACAAGGCTACTGGCAAGCGCAAGAGAGGAGATTCCTCCCAGTCCATCATTGCTCTAATGCACAATTCTTCATGGCGGGAGAAGAACTTCACACAGCAGGAAAAAGCTGACCAGCTGCTCCCTGCGAATGACCCTATAAAATTTGCAAACCGGTACTGTGAGCTGAAGTATCCGGCTTTTGCAAACTCCAGAAATCTATACCTGGAGCGAACTCTGAAGATTCTAGAAGCACTCCAGCAGTACACCACTGAGCAAATCAAGCAAAGGGGCTGGTTCTTTCTGGAAAGAACACTGACAGAGGTCAATTCATCTTGGGTACGAGAATTCTACTGCAACTGCTATCTCACTACCCTAGATGCAGTGAACCTAAGAGGAAAACAAATTCTGGTCACTGAAGAGGCCTTAGAGGACATTCTCCGGCTCCCAGCCAAGTCCGATTAGCCTGATGGTTATTCAAAGGCTGAGGAGGACATGCGTTAGATGCAGTTTGATTGGGATGCTGTAAAGGCACGGATAGCTCTCGACCCGACAGTCCCTTGGAAGATGGGTCAGGACACTACCATGCCTAGAGGGATCAAGAGAGCATACTTAAACGATGAGGCTCGGTTATGGCATCAGATCTTGAGTAATTATGTGATGCCGAGTACTCACGAGACGGAGATCCCGGCTACTATGATCACCCTCCTTTGGTGTGTACTGGAGGGTAAGGACCTTTATCTGCCACGTTTCATTCGGCACTATATGGCCAGGGTCCACGTCCGAGGCACCCTCCCCTTTCCATATCTAGTTACACAGCTTGGCCGTCGAGCTGACGTGCCATGGGAGGCTGCCGATGAGAGACCACCAGCGGCGGATTGCAGGAAGATCATTCCGCACAGCCGAAACTTCTTAGCCTTGGGCCATAGACCACCACCATTCACTGCTACTGATGAGTCAGCCCCACCGTCTGCTGGACCCTCTTCCTCCACTGCTGCACCACCTACCCCTGCTACCACCACTGCACCTCCACTTGCCACAGAGCCCGTCTATCATCTGGTGCACCGCTTATTCCGACGACTTGACCAGATGGAGCGTCACAACAAGTGGCGCTATGAGCACCTAAAGCTGATGATACGATCCGGTGATATCCCCTCCGAGCCCGACACACCGTCCGAGGCATCTGAGGAGGAGGCGGATGCGCCCGAGGCAGAGACCCATCCCCAGGAGGCAGCACCAGCCGCACCACAGGCAGCGGTCCCACATCAGATTGAGGCTGCGGATCTTGAGATCCCGATCCAGTCAGCACCTCCTCCACAGCAGCCAGACTCCCAGCCTACCACCACTGAGACTCCAGCTACCATCCCTCCCAGTGATGACACTCCTTCACACCAGGCTTGATTGAGCATCGGGGACGATGCTTCCTTTTAAGTGTGCGGAGGTCGCCATCTCTGGCGTTTATTTTGGTGAACCACTACATCTTTTTTTCTTTTATTTTGGATATTTTTTTTTGTATTTTTCTCTTTTTCTTTTACTGTTATTTTCTGAGTACTTATACATTGCTTTTATGTATTTTTACTCTATTTTCTGCATTTTGCATCTTTAGTTAGCCATTTAGTTTATTTTAGTTATTTAGTTTAGTTTGTAATTCTGATTTATTAGTGGATTAATTAGTATAGCTTACCCTTTTTAGCATAAGATAGTATAGTTTAAAATTAAAAAATATAAAAAGGAAGTAAGCTAGGAAATTAAACATATCAGATTTAAATCCATAAACCTTGTATATAGCATTACATGATGTAGTTAAGCTGACAACATTTCATCAAGGAGGAACATTAAAACTTTAAAAGCCACCCTAAATAATTTTTTTATGAGAATAATGGGAATTTTTAACTAAACCTGCATACAATATATAAATGATATATGATGCTTGAGTTAGAGAACACACAGCCTGAGAGTCTTGAGCTTAAATTGTATGGTTGCATTCAAACCATAATTTCATTTCTGTGTTCTCACTCACCCCAAATTAGCCTACCTTTTACATCACCCTTGTTAGCCCCCTTGAACCTTTTAAAACCCCTTTATTCTATTTAGCCAAATTACTAGCCTTAAGCAGAAAAATAAAAAAAAATCCCAAGTGAATCCTTGGTTAGGTTAAGATAGAAAATCATGAATAGAGTTAAATGTGGGAAACCTTTTGGGAACATGGATGATAGAAATAAAAAGGTAGAGAAGTTAAAAGAAATAAAATAAATTTGGGAAGCATGTTCATGAGAAAATCAAAGTGCTTTAATTGCCATGTGCCTTAAAAAAAATTTATTTAATAAAAGGGGATACGAAAGAAATTCCCCAATGCAAAATAAAAGCAATGCACATGGAATAAAAAAAATAAAAAATAAAAAGTGAAACATGAGTATGTAACAATAAGTGGGATAATATGGGAAAATAGGTAAAAAGATTTTATTTTACTAAATATGTATGTTAGGTGAGATCTTAGTCTAATTAAGGATTCACTTATTAGCTCACTTGACCCTATACATAAATTCTTACCTTTACCTTGGCCCCATTACAACCTCAATTAAAGACCTCATGACTTTTTGGTATGACTATATTCTATAATTGTTGATTAGTTAGATGAAGAACAAAGTGATAGAAAGTAAGAATAAAAAGAAAAATAGAGTGAATAAACCTAATAAACACTGAGTGACTAGAGAGTAAACACAAAATCCAGTGAGGGTTCAATAACTCATCAACATATATCTATGCTTAAATTTACTAATTATTTTGCAAGTTTGTACAATGTTTTCTTTCCCATCTCATTTGCTAAAATGCTTTATTATTTAAGGGTTGGCTATATATATATACATGACTCCTTGAGAATGTGAATTAACTTGACTACATGTAAGCTTTATATATGAGTGAATAAGTTAGAGTTGCATGATGCATCATTCATTTAGGTAGTTGCATTTAAATTAGGTTGCATTGCATAACATTCCATCACTTTAACCTTAATTATTTACCTTGGATTTAGCATGAGGACATGCTAGTGTTTAAGTGTGGGGAGGTTGATAAACCCATATTTCATGAGTTCTTTTGTGCTTAATTTGAGTGATTTATACAATCCTTCACCTACTTATTCACATTAATTGCATGGTTTTACTTTCCCTTCCTTATTATGTGATGTAAGTGAAAAACATGTTTCCTAAGCTTTAAAATTAATTAATTTAATTACCTTTATTTCCATTCAATGCCGTGATTAGTGTGTTGAGTAGTTTCAGATTTTCTAAGGCAGAATGACTTAAAGGATGGAAAAGAAAACATACAAAAATGGAAGAAGAAGGCAAAACGGAGGTTTGAAGGAAACTGGTATTCACGCGATCGCATGGACGACGCGATCGCGTGCCAAGCACGAATCAGCAGCGACGCGGCCGCATGACTGACGCGACCGCGCACCTTAAGCAGAACACACATGACGCGGTCGCATGACTGACGCGACCGCGTGGCAAGGAAAAGCTCCTAATGACGCGACCGCGTGACCCACGCAAACGCGTGACAGAGGCCACGTATCAGAATTTACAGAATACGCCCCCAGCGATTTCTGAAGCCCTTTTTGGCCCAGATCCAAGTACAGACAGCATAGACCAGAGGTTATAAAGTGTGGGAATGCGCCCATTCAAAGAGAGCTCGCTTATTTTACTTTTCAATGATTTAGATTTAGTTGAGAGGGAGATCTTCTCTCTCTCTCTCTCTTAGGATTTAGGATTTCTTCTTGTTTTAAGAGTGACTCTCAATCCAGGTTTTACGTTCCTTTGTTTTAGCTTCCTTTTACTTTTATTTATTCCAGCACTTGAATTGATCAGTGAATTTATGAATTTCTCCCATGTTACAGACTGTTATTTGAATTAATGATATTTGAGGTATTTTCAGTTTATGATTGTTCTCTTTGATTTAAGTTACTATTGATTCCCATCTAAGGATATTTTTATTATTCTATCAATTTTACTTTTTCCCCTTTTGGTTCTGGTTAAGAATTCAGTAACTCAACAGTTATTAAACTCAACATAATTGATAATCGTTATCTTGCTAATTGAGCTGAACTTAAGTAATCCCAACCTTTTCTTAGGAAATAAATAGGATTCAAAGGTCAATTTAATTAGTCCCTTGATTTTCCTTTGCCCTAGTAAAGGTTGACCAAGTGGTGTTTAGATTCAACTTTCATTATAGTTGAGAGAGATAACTACGTTGGACCTCCAACTTCTCTTACCTTGCCAAAAGTCTGCTTTACAGTATTTATTTATTTTGATTGCTATTTACTTTACTTGTCATTTAAATTACTTGCCTCTCATCTTCTAAACCCCGATTACAACCTTTATAGCCAATAATAAGAACATACTTCCTCGCAGTTCCTTGAGAAGACGACCCGAGGTTTGAATACTCGGTTAACAATTTCTAAAGGGGTTTGTTACTTGTGACACCCAAAATGTTTGTATGAAAGGACTTTTGAAGGTTTAGAAACTATACTTGCAACGAGGATTTATCCACAAATTTCTAGACCACGCAAAAGTTCTCTCATCAAAGACCGAGAATTCTTAACTATTGATTGATGCTGTTGGTTGATGTCGGTTTAAATTGCGATTTATAGGATTGGTTGATTGAATTCTGGATTTTTCAATTTCCTTGGATTGAGTGTTGTTGTGATAATGGTTATTGGAAGTGATTTGACTGATTAACAGGCATTTGGTTTGGTTTGGTTGGGACCCGAAAAAGGTGGCAGTGTCCAAGTTTTAAAGGAGATGCTGCCGAAATTTTATAAAATTGGAAGTTTGATTTGAAGTAATTAATTAAAAAAATTTATTTTTAAACATTATATGTTTTAAGATTGATTTATTTATCAAAGAAAGAATTATGTTTGGGATTGTTAATGAACGGGATGGAAAGAAGGATGATGAGGATTGATGAGGATTTTCTTTGAAATATGGTTTTTGAATGAATTCGAAAATGAGATTTGGATTGATGAATGATTATGATGTTGAGAATGTTGAGATATGATCTTTGAATTATTCATATGGCTTATGAATTTGAAATATCTGAGATACGAGGTTCCCTGGATTAAGTGCCGTGGCTTGCCACCACGTGTACCAGGTTGAAAACTCGATACTCTGTTGACCCTACGATGTAGGTGTGACCGGGCACTATATAAATTCCCGGGAATGTTACCCCCATTGAGCAATATTGATTATTTGAGAAAAAGCTATGCATAGACTCTTGGGATGCACGTCGGGGGACAGTCTAAGGACAATTCAGACTTGTCGGGTTGGCTGGATAACCGACAGATGAGCCTCATAAGCCATAGGACAGGCATGCATCATATGCATTTGTATGCTTTGCTTGGGTTTGAACTTGTTTTGGTTTGCCTAATTGCTAAACTGTTTTTAACTGCTACTTGAACTATTTGCTGTAACTGCTACCTACTTGTGCTTTCCTTGTCTGTCTTGCCTGTGTTTGTCCTGGCGTACTACATTTAAGAATGAATTTTGGTGCTGAATTAATGATTGTATTGTTTGATTGCCTGGTTGGCTTCTTATTTGATATTTTCTTATAAGAAAGAAAATGTTTCGAATTTCTGAAAGATTAAACATTGTTTCTTTGAGAAGGTTTTGAACGATTACCTATTGGTTTTTAAAAGATTCATAAAGCAATGATAATCACTGAGTTTGAAAATAGTTTTCTTATTAAATATCTTCTTATGACAACTTTGAAACTCTGTGGTGAGACCATGTGGTTAGGTTCTCACCCCCTACAGCTTTACCTTTTCAGGAACCGGTTGAAGCATTATGAAGAGTTAAACTGTATTTGGTTTATATGTTGTTGTATTAATTAGATTATTTTCTTCCCTCGTCTTTGTTATTACAAGTTTGTAAGAGGGATAGGAGTTGTATGTTTTATATGTATATTATATTATGAGATATTATGTAAGGAGTATTGTATATGAATCTATGCCTGCTTGTAGTTTTTTTAAGATAAAGTATTTATTTCCGGTTTTCAAAGAAATCAGCGATACAGTGTCGAGTCACAGGCTCCTATTTTAATATTAAGTATATAAAGTAGTCGTAACACTTCTTGCAATCAGAGTGGCACAGCCGGAAGCGTGACATTCTGGTAGTGAGGATGTTACATTTTGGTATCAGAGCAGTTCATCCTAATTAGAGCTTTGGGGATGGACTGACCATGCTTCATTGCATTCTCTGAGTGTCTGTCATGTTGTAGGTCTTGTCCAAGTAACAAGAATTAGAATTTTATGCACATGACTGCCTATTAATTAACACTGTTAGCTTGTCGTTGCATATCTGCTGATGTTAAGTCTGGCCAACTTAATGTTGATGGCTATGTGAACGGGGAAGTTAATAGTTATTATGGGCGAATTGGAATTGATAAGTAATAGATAACGCTTATCGCGAGCTTGCGGACGTTAGGAATTAATTCTCGAGGATATTCTTTTATATGTCTCGAAAATTTTACTAATGACTTGTAACTTGTTCTTTCATAGTGTGTCTTGAAATCCTTATTTGAGATTTCTTTCTAAAAAGTAGTTTGATTATTTTTCAACTTTACCTCTTGTTGAAATGCATTCTCGTTTAATCCTAACTGCTTATGTTTACTTAAATTCTTTGGAGGATTTGTTTGTCTTTTCAAACTCTTTTTGATTCATGTAGTCTTTTATGTAAATCTGAAATTGTTTAATGCAAAAAAAAGCACTTGGAATTTTAGTTTTAAACTTTTAAAAAGGAGATTTTTGATTCTCTTAAAAGAAATTTCAACTCAATCCTCTCTTACTTAATTGTACCTATAATCATTCTTTAAATTTGACAAAAGTGTTTTGAATTTGGCATGTCTTTATTCATATGTATTTTTGAAACCATACTTCAAATTTTTCTTTTTAAACAAAATTTGGAACTCCTTTCAATATCACTGTGATTTCACTATATACACCTAATTGACTAAGTACTTGAGTATCTTTTAAGTTTTCTGAGGAATTACTTTTGATCATTTATTCAATTAAATTCCATTTTTCAAATTTCACATATTTTGTCTTTACCTTAGAAATAGTTTTGGTGAAAAACAACTTGATTTCCTACCAAGCTCGCTTTGTTTTTATGCAAATTCTTAATTGATTATGTAAAGTACCTTTTAAGATTGTCAAGAAAATATTTCATCCTTAGCCTGGATAATTTTCATTTCACAAACCTTGCATAATTTAGTTTAACTTGAATTTGTTTTAACATGACACAATATTTACGTTTTTGATGATTCTCTTAAATTTTGTAAAACAATTGCCCTGTTCTCCTCCATTCTTTCTATTGAAGTTCTTTGAAATCAAAGTTTTTTTCTATTTGCAATTTGATTCTTCCTTCCGGTATACTTCATGATTTTGATCATTCTTATTTGTTGGTGATTTGAACCATTCTTTCATATTCTTGTGAGCCTTGTGCTCTTTTGATATGGTTTTAGTTTATTTTGATCTAATTTACCACTGCCTTTTTCTTGTTTTATTTGGAGTTCCTAAATTCAATATTTCTTGTTAGGATGCGAAATAACTCTTTTTGAAACGTTTTCTCGTGCCTGTACGTTATTGCTTAGTTGCAATCTTACACCTCCTTCTGAATTTATGAGAAACATAATTTTGTCGCTTATTCTTCTCTTCGTGTAAATTGTATCTCTTTGAACGTACTTGTACTTATCTCAGTGTCACACGTGGTCCTTAGAGGTGAAAACCGATGTGTTAGCTTTTTAGGGAATGACTGGTAGAAGAGGAAGTTTAAGTTTTCAGTAGCTCGATTGAAAGCTTGTTCGATGTCTTATACCTAGTTGATCCTGTTTGAACTCCCTTGATTTAAGATCCCTTTTCATATGGCTTGATTTCTTTTTAAGTACATCTTAATATTCTTGAATGCTCTTATGTGATGGTAATTTCATTTTGATATTAACTTTTAAAACAAGTTTTGGATTCTCTTCTTAAGAAAGTTAAATCAATTTTTCTCGTTTGAATCGCATCCATAGTTATTCTTTAAATTGACAAAGTTATTTTGGAATTGGCATACATTGTTTTAAATAAAGTTTTGAAACCGATTTATAAGCAAATTTTTACTTCGGAATTCTTTTCTAAATAAAGTTTAACTTCTTCCTATTCTATATTTGCTATAATTTTTATGCACGCTTGATTGAATATAAATCTTGAGAATTTTTAAACAAACGTTTGATTTTTTATAACCTTGCCACAATTTCACTGTATACCTTTATTTGACTAAATACCTAAATATCTATTAAGACTTTCAGAAAATTATTTTGGCCTTAACCCAATTGACTTTTCCTTTTCAAACCTCACCTATTTTGTCTTTAACTTGTAAATTATTTTAACAAAAGACAATTTGATTTTCTTCCGAGCTTTATGCCTACTTTTGGTTAAGTGGTGCACCTAATTATTTTTCTCAAATATTTGAGGGAATATTTTTGTTCTTAGCCAAATCGGTATTCATTTTGTTTTAAAACTCTACATAACCTATTTCAACATGGAATTGTTTGACGTAATGCCACAAATATATTTTTGTTATTTTTTTTACAAAGTGTTTGATACGCACTTTTCCTTTGACAAATGTGAAATAGTTTTTGAAATATTTTTCATTCTCTATGAGCAATTCATTCGAAAGTATTCTTAATTCTACTCGAGACTTATGAGCCTTGTCTTTGGTCTTAGACATTCTTTTTCTGTAAATCTCATATTCCTTGACTCGACTTAATTTTGCTTCAAACTACTGTACTACTTTTCCTTTTGTTATTTCTATCGGATTTTGTTGATTCGGGAATCATTCTTGAGATTGCCAAACTAATTTTCTGTCGGATACTCTTCATTTCTTATGCATTCCTGATTACTTGTGATTTCAACAATCCTTTCAAACCCTGGCGAATTTTATCGCTTGTCTTTTTCCAAGGTCTTGTATTCTTTTAAATAAATTCGACGATTGCCTTAGAATCACGTATGACTTTTATGGGTAGCAAACGGAACTTTAAAAATGCCGTTCATAAATGTGAAAGATGGAGTGGTAAGTATGCAACGTTATGAGGAGTATAGCCGTTTGTTCCTCGTAAAAGTTTGCGGATGTTAGGATTGTGATAGGTTATGCAGTTGTGAAGTGAGTGATGGAGTTGGGGAGTTGAAGTTTTGAAATGGGTAAGAGATCTGCGAGCGAGCATTATATCCGTTATGTAATACCAGCCTGCTTTATAGCCCTTTTGCCACACAAGCTACCGTTTTGTTTTATGAACGCCTATCTTGATTTGCACCCTATTTTATTTCCCCAAGCTTTTGTAAAGTTTTGAACATTTATATATGCATACTAAGATTTCATACCTTTTTATAAAGTGTTTAAAAAGTAGAGTACAAAGACTATGTATTACCTTATATATTACTTTAATTTTCGAGGACAAAAATTTTTATAAGTGAGGTAGGATGTAAGACCCCTAAATTTTTGAAAGTTATTAATAAATTATTATGATGTATTATATTTATTTAAAATTACAATTTAGATATTTTTATATAAAAATTTAGTAAATTCTTATTTATTATTTAGAGTTCTTATAATTGAAAAATAATGAGTATTTTATATGCCTTAATTTTAATATATAGATTCTTAACCTTATTTTATAAATAAAGGAGAATTAATCTAATTATCATCAATTTTCATTGAATTAGTATTTATTCGAAAATAAATTTTAAGTTGGTAATTAAATGGTATTTCAAAGATATTTACTTTATATTTAATTTGGTTTTAAATTATTATTTTATTTTATTATTTTATTAATAATTTTACACTCCCAAAATAATTAACCCTAACCTAACCACCCCATACCCAATGAAAGAAAAGAAAAAAAAGAAAAGGAAAGAATAGAAAGGGGGAAAACAGGGGAAGCTTGAAGAAAGAAAAAAAAAGAAGAAAGAAGAAGGAAAACGAGAACAGGAAAGAAAGAAAAGGGGAAAGGGAGAAGAGAGGGAGAACGGTGAGGAGGGGAGAGCATCGTCGGCAGAGGAAGACGGAGAAGAAGTCGCCGCTGTCCAGCTCGCCACCGCGCTCTGCCCTGTTTCGGGAGCGTCACGCCGCCGCTACTGTCGGTGCCATCGCCGTCGCCCTCACTACGTCGCGCCGCCGCAAAACTGTCACCGCCATCAAGCCCGAGACGGAGAAGAGAGCGCACTCGATGAGTAAGAAAGGATGGAGGCTAGGTTTTGTCGCTGTATAACTCCATTGCTACCTCTGCTGTGCCCTGTTGAAGCTTCTGGAGCCACTGCTGTCATTGCTGGAGCCAGCTGGAGCTCGTCGTGAAAAGAGAGAGAGACTGGTGCTAGCACCGTTTTACCTGGTAAGAACATGCAATTGCTGCTGCTCTTGCTCTGTGTTGCTTTGCTCTGCCCTCTGTTTAATGGTTATTCTTGGTGTCTTTCCGTCTGCCAGAGCCGTTTTCGTCGAAGTCTGAGCTAACCTCTTCTTGCCTGCAATTCGTTCTGCCTAACACCCACTGGCACTGTTTCACCTTGTCGTTGAGTCCAATTCCTACTAATTATATAAAAAAAAGGTAAGAAGTTTATTTTAAAATTGCAGTTTCTAGTATATGTAAATATTTGAAAAGTGCATATGAGTTGGTTGTGGCTGAGGTTTTGCGGCAATATTTGACATAGGGTTGAGTATCGGTGCTTGTATGTCGTGCTTGAGGTAACTGTTGTTGCCTCGAAAGTTGTCTGAAGCCATGGTTGTGGTAGGCCGCAAGGAAAGAAAAAAGGGGCTTTGATGCGTTTGATTATGTTTCGACTTTTCGAGGTAGGGGTTTTTCTTAAATCTATTTTATATTATAGGGTTGTTATAAATCGATATTAACGCGTAAAATACACTTTTTGTGATTTCGTGAGTCTTATGAATTGAATTGAGTTGTTTTGGTTGAATGAGATTATTAGTTTGATTGATAAACTGATTGATTGAGAAAGTTGGATATTTGGATTAGTTGATTGATGTTGTTAAAGTGGTTTTCCTTGAATTATTAGAGAAGATTTATTATTGCCTTTTAGGTTAATTTTGGAAACGGTTTGATTTTAGAAAAGATTTAATATTGAAATTTGATTTGATATTAAACCCGATTTGATATCAGAATTTGATTTTAAAATAAATTTGGAAAGGACTTGATATTTGAAAACGGGTTATTTATTGAGAATGATTTGCTATTTTGAAAATGATTCGAAAAGTGTTTGAGGAATGGTTTGGTTTGAAACTATTTGAGAAGACCGAGAATTCTTAACTATTGATTGATGCTGTTGGTTGAAGTCGGTTTAAATTGCGATTTATAGGATTGGTTGATTGAATTTTAGATTTTGCAATTTCCTTGGATTGAGTGTTGTTATGATAATGGTTATTGGAAGTGATTTGACTGATTAACAGGCATTTGGTTTGGTTTGGTTGGAACCCGAAAAGGGTGGCAGTGTCCAAGTTTTAAAGGAGATGCTACCAAAATTTTATAAAATTGGAAGTTTTATTTGAAGTAATTAATTAAAAAAATTTGTTTTTAAACATTATATGTTTTAAGATTGATTTATTTATTAAAGAAAGAATTACGTTTGGGATTGTTAATGAACGGGATGGAAAGAAGGATAATGAGGATTGATGAGGATTTTCTTTGAAATATGGTTATTGAATGAATTCAAAAATGAGATTTGGATTGATGAATGATTATGATGTTGAGAATGTTGAGATATGATCTTTGAATTATTCATATGGCTTATGAATTTGAAATATCTGAGATACGAGGTTCCCTGGATTAAGTGTCATGGCTTGCCACCACGTGTACCAGGTTGAAAACTCGATACTCTGTTGACCCTACGACGTAGGTGTGACCGGGCACTATATAAATTCCCGGGAATGTTACCCCCATTGAGCAATATTGATTATTTGAGAAAAAGCTATGCATAGACTCTTGGGATGCACGTCGGGGGACAGTCTAAGGACAATTCAGACTTGTCGGGTTGGCTGGATAACCGACAGATGAGTCTCATCAGCCATAGGACAGGCATGCATCATATGCATTTGTATGCTTTGCTTGGGTTTGAACTTGTTTTAGTTTGCCTAATTGCTAAACTGTTCTTAACTGCTACTTGAAATATTTGCTGTAACTGCTACCTACTTGTGCTTCCCTTGTTTGTCTTGCCTGTGTTTGTCCTGGCGTACTACATTTGAGAATGAATTTTGGTGCTGAATTAATGATTGTATTGTTTGATTGCCTGGTTGGCTTCTTATTTGAGATTTTCTTATAAGAAAGGAAAAGTTTTGAATTTCTAAAAATTAAACATTGTTTCTTTGAAAAGGTTTTGAACAATTACCTATTGGTTTTTAAAAGATTCATAAAGCAATGATAATCACTGAGTTTGAAAACAGTTTTCTTATTAAATATCTTCTTATGACAACTTTAAAACTTTGTGGTGAGACCATGTGGTTAGGTTCTCACCCCCTACAGCTTTACCTTTTCAGGAACTAGTTGAAGCATTATGAAGAGTTAAACTGCATTTGGTTTATATGTTGTTGTATTAATTAGATTATTTTCTTCCCTCGTCTTTGTTATTACAAGTTTGTAAGAGGGATAGGAGTTGTATGTTTTATATGTATATTATATTATGAGATATTATGTAAGGAGTATTGTATATGAATCTATGCCTGCTTGTAGTTTTTTTTAGATAAAGTATTTATTTCCAGTTTTCAAAGAAATCAGCGATACGGTGTCGAGTCACAGGCTCCTATTTTAATATTAAGTATATAAAGTAGTTGTAACACTTCTTGCAATCAGAGTGGCGCAGCCGGAAGCGTGACATTCTAGTAGTGAGGATGTTACAATAGACGGCTCTGATGAATCCATATTTGATGATGATTTTTGGTTGAAATTGAATGGATTTCATCATATAACCTTGCACTTATTCCACTAAATAGCATGCATTTGAACTTTCCTCCTAATTTATGCTTGATTATGAAAACATGCTCTTTTGTTTCTAATTTGATTAATTTTATTCCATCTACATTCCATTCGATGCCTTGATGTTATTTGTGAGTGATTTCAGAGGTTTAAGGCAGGAATGGCTTGGGGAGAATGGAAGAAAAGCATTCAAAGTGGAAGAAGCATGAAGAATCAAAGGAGAAGAGCTCAGCCTAGTGTGCGTACGCACAGACCTGTGTGCATACGCACAGACCTGCGTGCGTACGCACAGCCATCAGATTAGAGCCAAACGTGCACGTGAGCCGTATCGTGCGCGTCGCGCGTCCATTCAAGCATCGCCTAGTGTGCGTGCGCACAACCTCCTATGCATACGCACGGGTAGAGATTTTTGGCAGAGTGTGCGGGCGCACACGTCTGTGCGTTCGCACAGGTGGCCGCACATGCCTTCTTTAAAATCTCATGTGACTCGCGATTTTAGTGGTTTGGAGGCCCATTTCTGAAGCCATTTAGCTCATAAGGAAGGGAGAATAAAGACAACACCATAGCATAACATTAGGGTAGTTTCGGAGTAGTAATAGGTAGCTTTAGTATAGTTTTTCTTTAAGTTTTTCATCATCTCTACTAGGGTTTATACCAGGGTTTTTACATTCAAGTGCCATTTCCAATTTTGATTTTGAATTTTGCTAATTTCCATTGTAAGTATCTCTTTGTTACTACTCTTTATAGTTACATTGTTCTTACTCTTTCTTATATTTCAAGTTATAGTTCAATTTTACTTCTCTTTTTCAATTTCTATTTCTTGTTGATGAATTTTATGATTGATGATTGTTACATGCTTTCTTGAGTCTTTATTGTTGATTGAGATCATTTGTTGCTTTTGGTTTTAAACTTTTTCTCATTTTTCCCATGATTAGGGTTTTTGCCCACCAAGTGTTTGACAAAATATCAATTATGATTTTGGGCTAGTTTTCTATCTCTTGGCTTGGGAAAAGTGAGCAATTGGGTTCCTAGAGTTGGAATGTCCAACATTTAGTGTCAATTCTTGGATTGTTAATTATTCTTGTTCCCACTAATGCTATGTTGTTTCTAAGGCAATTAGCAAGCAATTTAGGATTTGTGGGTTAAGAACACTTACGCTCATTTAACTTACTCTCCGATGTGAGGGTTAATCAAGTGAGATTGATCCATTCTAGTTGTCATAGTTGTGGTTCCAACAAGGAAAGGACCCTTAGCTCACTCCAAGCCAAGATACCTTTTTTGCTTCAATTCCTTCATATACATTTACATTGGTTTCTTTTACACTTTACTTGTCTATATTGCATAGTTACTTCATTAATTCCTTTGTTAGTTTATTTATTACAATTTTGCATGTTCTTTTATTACTTTATATGTTTATCCCTTTATTGAAAACCCCATGATCCTCACAACCAAGATTGCACACTCATTGGTCTCAAGTGTCCTTGGGAGGCGACTCGGGAATTGAAACTCCCGGAATTGAATTGGGTTGAATTATGACATATCCTTTGGATTAAACATTTGATTTGGGAATTAACTATTGGTCTAGACTATATTTTTAACGATGGGATTCTAATTTGTGAAAACCTAGATCGACGGTGAATCAATCCATTATCAAATTTGGTGCCGTTGTCGGAGAATCACTTTAAGTGCGATGAATTTTGGTTATTGTGAATATGTGAATAGTGTGAATATTTCACTTTTATTTGCTACTTGGCACTAATTTGTAGATGGCGCCTCTACCTAAGTAGTGGTAGTAACTAACATTCTTGTTTGTTTAGTTCTAGGTAAATAGATATAACTAGAGTATATATTCATTTATCTATTGCTTCTATTAGTATTATTGCGCTTTATCTTTCCTTTCCATCATGAGTTATCACCCTTTTTGCTTGAAGTCTGGTTGTTATCATGTTGTAGGGGGTAACAATTCCAACACTGGTTCACATCAAGGTATGGGAGGCCAATTCGAGGGAGGATCACAAGCAAGAAATTCTTGGCAACAAGGACCTTATGATCCTAATGTTTATCAACCTCTCACACCAAGTGGAACACCTCATCATTACCATTTTTTCCATCCATATGCTCATGCTCCATACCCCCTACATAAGACACAACCATTATACTCTCAAGCCCCTTTACCACTCCTACCACCAGTTTTTTCTCAACCAGCCTACCCATCGCCATATATGGGACAACCTAGCTTCCATCACCATCCCACTCCCATCAACCTCTCTCACGAGGAGCATAACTTTCAAGCCCTCATCCAAGAACAATGGGAATTTCAAAGAAAACAAGATGATTGCATGGCAACTCTTACCGAAGTCTTGTCCCGTCTGACACCCTCCTCATTCCACCCCTAGCAACCTTGCTCCTCCACAACTTGGGACGCCTAGTGATCCACACTTACCGCCTCCATCAACTCTAAAGTCTAGCATTGATGCTATAACCCCACAAGGAGGGAAGCCACTCGAAGAGATAAACTTTCAACCCACTCTACCTATGGAGGAATCCATTGATGGGGGTGAGAACCTTGTTGAGAGCGAAAGAGAGGATAAGCTCAAGATAGGCAACCACCATGAGCCCAAAAAAGGTTTTATTGATGAAGAAAGCTCAAAAGAGAGAGAACTTGAGGATGAAGAAGATGAAAATACCCCACAAGTTCCCCATGACCGAGAGGGTAAGCTATCACTCCAAGAAGCAAGGGAAGATTTGAAACTGCTTCCACCCCATGTTAAATATGCATTCCTTGACAAGGAGCACAAATTTTCGGTGATAGTGGCAACCGATCTTTCCAATCAAGAGGAGCAACAACTTCTTGAGGTTATCCGGAAGTATAAGAAGGCAATCAGATGGAGCTTAAGTGACATTGTGGGAATAAGCCCTCAAGTGTGCCTTCATAGAATTTTCTCGGAGGAAGGTGCTAAGCCGGTCTGAAAACTGCAAAGACGGCTAAACCCCACAATCCTTGATGTAGTCAAGAAGGAAGTAACTCGCCTCTTGGAAGCAGACATCATCTATCCCATTTCAGACAGTGAGTGGGTAAGTCCGGTCCAAGTAGTGCCGAAGAAATCCGGAGTAACCATGGTGAAAACAGAAAGTGGAGAGCTTGTTGCAACCCGGATACAAAATACTTGGCGAGTGTGCATAGATTACTGCCGGCTGAATCAAGCAATGCGGAAGGACCATTACCCATTGCCGTTCATAGACCAAATGTTGGATCGCTTGGCAGGTAAATCCCATTATTGCTTTTTAGATGGATATACGGGGTACTTCCAGATTCATATAGCTCCTGAGGATCAGAAGAAAACCACTTTACTTGCCCCTTTGAAACGTTTGCATATAAGAGAATGCCGTTTGGCTTATGCAATGCACCGGCAACGTTCTAAAGGTGCATGATAAGTATTTTCTCAGATTTTTTGGAGAATTACATGGAAGTTTTCATGGATGATTTTAGTGTTTATGGTAGCTCCTTTGATGCATGTTTAGGGAACTTAGCTCGGGTACTAGAAAGATGCACCAACACTAACCTTGTATTGAACTTTGAAAAATGCCACTTTATGGTGAAACAGGGTATAGTGTTAGGTCATATTGTATCTAAAGATGGAATTTTCGTAGACCCGACTAAGATCGATGTCATTTCGAGTTTACCTTACCCCTCCTCGGTGAGGGAGATTCGTTCCTTTCTTGGCCACGCAGGTTTTTACTGCCGATTCATCAAGAATTTTAGCCAAGTCACCTTACCTCTTTCCGCTTACTTCAAAAGGATGTGGAATTCAATTTTGATGAGGATTGCAAAAAGGCTTTTGACAAGTTGAAGGAAGCTTTGACCACAGCTCCTATTGTGCGAGGCCCAAACTGGGACCAACCTTTTGAGATCATGTGCGATGCCTCGAACCCGTAGGTGCCGCACTAGCACAGCGTGATGGTAAAGCTCCTTACACTATAGCCTATGCTTCAAAGACCTTAGATTCGGCCCAGTCGAATTACACCACTATCGAAAAAGAGCTCTTAGCCATTGTTTTTGCGCTAGATAAGTTTCGGCCTTATTTGCTAGGCTCTAAGGTAGTGGTGTATTCGGACCATGCTGCCTTGAAATATTTGCTAAAGAAGAAAAAGTCAAAGCCTAGGCTCATTAGGTGGATATTACTCTTGCAAAAATTCGACTTGGAGATCAAAGATAGAAGTGGGTCCCAAAATCTGGTAGCGGACCATTTGATTCGGCTTGAACACTTAGCTTCAGATCCCACTCCTATCAATGACTCATTCCCCTTCGATACCTTGCAAGCAATATCCCAAAGTACACCTTGGTTTGCCCCGATTTCTAATTACTTGGTCGCCTGCATTTTTCTCCCACAATTTTCAAAGTATCAAAAAGATAAATTGAGAAGCGATGCTAAGTATTATCTTTGGGATGATCCACATCTGTGGAGGTGTGGGGCTGACCAAGTAATTAGGAAGTGTGTGCCGGAATCTGAGTTTCAATCTATCCTTCAATTTTGCCACTCATCTAATAGTGGGGGTCATTTCGGCCCACAGAGAACAGCAAGGAAGGTTCTAGACTGTGAATTCTGGTGGCCTACTTTATTTAGCAATGTCAATCAATTTTGCAAATCCTGTCATCAATGCCAAAAATCTAGAAATACCTCACAGAGGTGATGAAATGCCCCAACAACTGATGATTTTTTGTGAGATTTTTTATGTTTGGGGCCATTTCCAAATTCCAATGGATTTGTTTATATTTTGTTAGTAGTGGATTACGTCTAGAAGTGGGTGGAAGCAATTCCTACCCGATGCGATGATGCCAATGCTGTTGCTTCATTCTTGAAAAATAACATTATTTGCAAATTTGGGTCACCACGAGCAATCGTGAGCGACCAAGGAACCCATTTTTGTAACAGGAAAATTGAGGCATTGATGAAAAAGTACGGGGTCATCCACAAAATCTCCACAGCCTATCATCCTCAAACCAATGGTCAAGCAGAAGTGTCCAATAGGGAGATCAAAAAAATCTTAGAGAAAGTGGTTAACCCACAACGGAATGATTGGAGTTCCAGATTGGGAGATGCACTATGGGCATACAGGACCGCTTACAAAACCCCAATCGGAATGAGTCCCTTTTGTATTGTTTTTGGGAAGCCTTGTCATCTTCCTGTTGAAATCTAACATAGAGCCTACTGGGCGGTGAAGAATTGTAATCCAGATTTAAAGGGAGCAGGAATGGAACGTAAGCTCCAATTGGAGGAATTATAGTGTCTTAGGCTAGAAGCATACGAGAATGCTCAGTTCTACAAGGAGAAAGCCAAGACATTCCATGAACAAAATATTAGGAGGAAGAGTTTTAAGATAGGTGATAAAGTGCTTGTGTACAATTCGAGGTTGCGATTGATGCCTGGGAAGTTGAGATCTAGATGGGACGGTCCATTCAAGGTGGTGGATGTCAAGCCTTATGGAGTGGTGGAAGTGATTCACCCTATCAATGGGATCAAGTTTAAAATCAATGGTCATAGGGTGAAACTCTATCACATTCAACCCAAGAATGCCAAGGAATTGGAGATTTTCCTCCTTGGAGAAGTTTCAAGTGACCAATGAAGCCATGCAAAGTCAAACTTAGGACTCTAAACCAAAGTGCTTGGTGGGAGACACCCCACCATGGTAACATTGTTCCAACTTTATCTTTTTGTTTATAGCTTTTTGAATTAGTTACTTTCTTATGGTATGATGATTAGCTTAGTTTTGATTTGGTATTTTTGGATTGAATAAGTTGGATTGCTTGTGAATCATGAATTTATGCTTGTTTGTATTATTTGGGGTTGGTATGTTGCTATGCTATAAGAGGGAACCTTAGTTTTAAAAAGAAAAATTTTTGTGAAACAGGGCACCTGTGCGTGCGCACCACCCTGTGTGCGCGCACAAAATTGCATTTTCCACCATCTGTGCAAGCGCACACCTCTATGCACCCGCACACCCTTTGCAGCGCCCTCTGGTCGCAGCGCCAGCACTACCTGTGCGTGGGTGCTGCCCTGTTTTTAATGCCCTGTGCGTGTGCCCTGCCTTGTGCGTACATACGCATTCCCCTTATCG
This sequence comes from Arachis ipaensis, assembly GCF_000816755.2. Taxonomy (NCBI): domain Eukaryota; kingdom Viridiplantae; phylum Streptophyta; class Magnoliopsida; order Fabales; family Fabaceae; genus Arachis; species Arachis ipaensis. The sequence continues at coordinate 119,304,428 of NC_029789.2, read as the reverse complement.
CGCTTCTTGTGCAGCCGCACAGACGTGTGCGGCCGCACAGACGTGTGCGTCTGCACACCAATTGACAACCCCTCTGGTGGGAGCGTCATCATGAGTTGTGCGCGTGAAGAACCTCCCTCCATCTTTGTCCTTGTACGTGCGCACGGACCTGTGTGCGCACGCACACATGACTCTGTACCTCAAGCAGTTCCTTTAAAAAAAAAAAGAGAGAAGCTTTCTGTGTGAGTGCACGCCCTTGTGCGCCCGCACGCGTTGTTGCAACCCATCTGGTGGGAGCAACCGCACGCTCTGTGCGCCTGCATCCCCCTCCTTTTCGCGTATCGTGCGTACGCACCAGATTATACGTACGCATACACCCCTCTTTCTAGCGACCTCTGTGCGCGCGCTCCCTGCTATGCGTCCGCACTTATTGGAGAGAATGGAAGAAGAGCATTCAAAATGGAGGAAGCATGAAGAATCAAAGGAGAAGAGCTCAGCCTAGTGTGCGTACGCATAGACCTGCGTGCGTATACACAGACCTGCGTGCGTACGCACAGCCATCAGATTAGAGCAACGCGTGCGCGTGAGCCGCATCGTGCGCGTCGCGCGTCCAATCAAGCATCGCCTAGTGTGCGTGCGCACAACCTCCTGTGCGTACGCACGGGTAGAGATTTTTGGCAGAGTGTGCAGGCGCACACATCTGTGCGTCTGCACAGGTGGCCGCATATACCTTCATTAAAATCTCATGTGACTTGCGATTTTGGTGGTTTGGAGGCCCATTTCTGAAGCCATTTAGCTCATAAGTAAGGGAGAATGAAGACAACACCATAGCATAACTTTAGGGTAGCTTAGGAGTAGTAGTAGGTAGCTTTAGTATAGTTTTTCTTTAAGTTTTTTATCATCTCTACTAGGGTTTATACTAGGGTTTTTACATTCAAGTGCCATTTCCAATTTTGATCTTGGATTTTGCTAATTTCCATTGTAAGTATCTCTTTGTTACTACTCTTTATAGTTACATTGTTCTTACTCTTTCTTATATTTCAAGTTATAGTTCAATTTTACTTCTCTTTTGCAATTTCTATTTATTGTTGATGAATTTTATGATTGATGATTATTACATGCTTTCTTGAGTCTTTATTGTTGATTGAGATCATTTGTTGCTTTTGGTTTCAAGCTTTTTCTCATTTTTCTCATGATTAAGGTTTTTTCCCACCAAGTGTTTGACAAAATGTCAATTATGATTTTGGGCTAGTTTTCTATCTCTTGGCTTAGGGAAAGTGAGCAATTGGGTTCCTAGAGTTAGAATGTCCAATATTTAGTGTCAATTCTTGGATTGTTAATTGTTCTTGTTCCCACTAACGCTATGTTGTTGCTAAGGCAATTAGCAAGCAATTTAGGATTTGTGGGTTAAGAACACTTATGCTCATTTAACTTACTCTCCGATGTGAGGGTTAATCAAGTGAGATTGATCCATTCTAGTTGTCATAGTTGTGGTTCCAACAAGGAAAGGACTCTTAGCTCACTCCAAGCCAAGATACCTTTTATGCTTCAATTACTTCATACACATTTACTTTGCTTCCTTTTACAGTTTACTTGTCTATATTGCATAGTTACTTCATTAATTCCCTTGTTTGTTCATTTATTACAATTTTGTATGTTCTTTTATTACTTTATATGTTTATTCCTTTATTGAAAACCCCATGATCCTCACAACCAAGATTGCACACTCATTGGTCTCAAGTGTCCTTGGGAGATGACTCGGGAATTGAAACTCCCATAATTGAATTGGTTTGAATTGTGACATATCCTTTGGATTAAACATTTAATTTGGGAATTAATTTTTGGTCTAGGATATACTTTTAACAATGGGATTCTAATTTGTGAAAACCTAGATCAACGGTGAATCAACACGTTATCAGGCGCCAAATGTTCGGTTGGTCGGATGCCAAGTGGACCAGGTGGATGAAACGGGTGATTGACGAGGGGAATCTGGCTTAGCTGATGGTAAGCGGACGGATCTCCCGGATTGTGGACTAGGGGGAGGAGAGTCGGACCTCACGACCTCGCGAGCAGTTGTGTTGAAAAGGAGGGGGGAGCCACCTGCAAAAAGGACTTCGACGCTCAAGTCAGAGACCATACAAGTGGCAGTGAGAGCTAAGGGATAGTGACGTAGTGACGTACCGTGGGGGAGGGGTAGGGCCCTCCCCATATATACCCTGTCAGTGGGGGTGGGTCGCACAAGGACAGACTCACCTTCCTGGAAGCTTCCTTCCCCCAGCTGTCTTTTGATGGGTTATAGGTGTACAGGTGTCCGGGTCAGTTCCCCGGTTCAGGTTCGATGTCACGGTTGGGTCGGATGCCCAGGTTGGAGCGTTATGCCAACCAGGCCGGGCCGTAACAGTTTTTGACTTTTTGCTGGAACAAAGACAAGAGTGGCCTCAGCAATCCCCATCCTCACCAAGAACTTCTTACCTGGTGTAAGGTTCTCGGGGGAGTCGTTTGTCCAGTGGGTTGAAGGGAGTGAATCTAGCAACAATCCCAAAACCACCATTTAGCTAAAGGAAGCGGAAATGCTAGCTTTTTGATTGGATGATTGCGCGCCTTCAGATTGATTTCAAAAAATTTCAATTTTCAATTCAAATTCTAAAACTGTTCTACACTCGAACCCTCTCTTTCACTTGAAAGAAGATGTTGCAGCAATCCTAATTAATTTTTTTTGCCTAAATTTGATTTTAAAGGAAGAGGTTGTACAGCTAATTGAGCAGGAATTTTTCTACTCAAATTTGGCCCTATAAAATAAATTACCTAATTCATTTATCTCCTCATGCTCCCATTCACTCTCATAACTACCCTCTTTTCTTCGAACCCTCCTGACATTCTGAAACTCTCATTCTCATCCTCTGAAATCTTTTCCCATCGAAAATCTTGAGTGGGAAAGCAGGAGATTGCGTTCCCAGTAAGAAGAAGGTGTGTCGCCGGCGATTCTCTCTCCTCCGTTGTTGCCGGAATGTCTCATACGGCACCGATCCCCCGTGATAACACCTCCACATATGACACCACCAAAAACGTCCAAGCATCGTCGAATGGGGTGGCTGCCGCTGCTACGAGGCTAAGGATCTTCATTATGCTTTACTCAATGTATGGGCACCTGGAAGGCCTAGCAAGGAGGCTGAAGAAGGGCGTGGATAGCGTTGAGGGAGTGGAAGTAGTTCTCTACAGGGTGCTGGAGATGCTCTCGGCAGAGATTCTGCAACAGACAAGGGTGTCGCCCAAAGACGATGGAATACCTGTGATAATAGCAGAAGACCTTGCGCTGGCGGACCGGGGGGCACAAATGAAGGCTTTCTTTGACTCTACTGATCAGCTATGAAAAAATACTATTGCTTGCAATAAAAAAGTAACAGGTGTTGCAGCAATTGATGTACTCAGAGAAATTGGAAATTCATAGTATGGATACCATTTTGTTTGTTTATTTTTTTTAAAATTAAAAGTTGAAATCAAGATAAGGAAATTGTTTGATTTTTATAACCTTATTTGCCTATTAGATGCGTCTGTCAATTCAGAAATTTTCTTCCATTTTCTTCCGCTGCTCACGTACAAAAGAAGATTTGCCATTAGTCCAGCTTAGTTCATGACTTCATTCTCCATATGCCAATGAAATGGAGTAATTTGTCACTGTTGAATTGTTTAATGAGTGTGTGATAATCCATGCTTCACTAAATCTATTAAAGAAGATGAAGTTCGTGTTGCTGCTAAAACCTGAGGTTATTTTGTTGGAGAAGTATTTTTTGTAGTGGTGTTGTGTATTCATTGTGTCATCTTTGCTTAGCATTTACCTGCAATTTAATGATACCTGCTTGCTTTATGATCAGTTGGCGGGAATGAAGGGGAGTTTGATGGATGGAAGTGGTCGAGGCCTAATGGAGAGCATGGAGGACTAACATCAGTACTGAAGACATAAAAGATTTAAACAAAACAAGGTATACCCTAAACAAAACTATATTTTATTTTTTCAAAAATATTTTATTCAAAACACTTCCCTTATGGGTGTTAATCATAGTCCAAAATGGATTGAGTTGAATTTGTCATTTTTCCGTGAATGTTATGGATTTAGTTCTACTAATATTTGGAGCAAAATTTACGTAAACTTTTGTAGGTTACAGATTATGATTGGTTAAAAAAATATATACATGTGCTTTATTAAAACTTGGCCACAATTTGGTTATGTTTATGGGTGTTAATTTTATTTTCAAAGTATTTTATACACCTTCATGTACTGATTGATTATCCATATTATATCTAATATATACTCATAATTTGTGGACATTCCTGAATTATTTAATATTGTTTAATTTTTCACTTGGATTTTTGGATGTTCCTATTAAGACATTAAAGATATAGGGGGCCGAGCAACCTTACCTATGCATTAGAAGAACCAATTGTTTCAGTTGGTGACAATGAGATTCATGCTTGTATTTATATGTGATCTTATATTAACGACTATTACTCTAAAGAGCCTCGACATTTTTTATGTTGATGAAGATTGATAATGGGTTGTTTAATTAAACTTAAATGATGATCAGTTAATTTTTTTTGTTTTATTGAATAATTATATTTTCTTTCTTTTTTTAATTGTAATAAATGTTTGATATCTACATTTTAAAGCAAATGTCGCTGCCTCTCATATTTTATCCCGTGTTTTGTAGATTTTTCATGTTTGGTGAACAGAGTGATGGAAAAGAATGACGTTTCTTTGGTTTCATCTGGTGATAAATCAAGTTACTATATTGAGTGATTAGATGAGTGTAATGGCATCTGTTGCATAGATTTTTTGAGTTTTTATATATTTGCATGTGTTATGCTCCTTTTTTTCTTTTAAAGAAAATCTAACTTTCTACTTATTACTTTTCTACTGCTTATTGAAGGAGCTCGAGTCTTTTGCGGGTAGACAAGCTAGAATCATTTACAACAAAAAGCACATTGGCAATTTTGGTATTGTTCACCCAAAGGTATAGGTGATTTCCTGAAATTTCATCATCTTGATTGTAATACCTCTCCTATTTTTTATGCAATTTTATATCTTTGCCAACGTGATTGATTTCTTTCTCACTTTACCACTATGCTCACGTTAGAGGATCACCAAATCCATATTATAGTATTAATTACCCAAGTGTGTGTTTGTTTGAGTAACATTTAATTACTACATATGATTCTTTGAGGCCAAGTTTAGCCATTTCCCTCCATCATTTTTGTATATTTTTTTATTTTTAATTTAAAATTATTTTATTGTGTTGTGATGACTCTAATTCTTTTGTTAGTTCTTTTCACACTTGCTTAGTATTTTTCCTTCTTTCTTTTGCTTAGTGTTTTATTTTTATTTTTTTAATATATAAACTGGATGTGCATGAAAAGCTATGTTGGTATATAATGTTTGTTTGATGCATAAAAGAAATTTTATCTTACTCTGTGTTACACAAGATAAATGAGGTGACATGTTATTCGCAAAAGGTTCAGTTACCATCTCATCTAAATCATGTTATTATATAAGACTATAAATAAAGAATCGTCTTTAATTAAAGAAATGGTCCCTCAAATTGGATATAGTAAACTATTTAGAATATGCAAACTTTTATAAACATGAGACTGGACAAATTTAAAATATTAGTCTAAAGATCAATTTTGTCATGTTGATTTTGCACTTTGCTAAAGTGTATGCATTCTTTCTTTTTCCTCCTAATGTTTTCATTCATTTGCAATAAAAGAACCTTTCTTATGCTATATTAGTCTTTCTTTGTTATCTTTAACACTATTGGGCTTTGTGTTTCAACATTAGTGTTGTCTTCTTTTTCTTTTTCCCTCGAGTTTTTAATTTTTTTGTTGTTGATTTTGTTTTGTTGTTTTTTTATTTCAGGCATATATAAACGAGTTGTTGTCATAGATGTCACCCCTATTCTTTAGAGCAAGAATTAGTTCATAGAATGCAAAGTGCGTCATGCCTTTAAGGTATATATTTCCTTTTTTTTTTGAAGTTTTTTTTGTTGGTTCTGTGAATATGATGTTTCATGAACATAAATAAGTAATCCTGATTCATATCTCTTATCTGAGTCTTATATATTGCCCTGTATAATGGAGAGTCATGAAGAAAAATTACACAATTTGGTTTTGTAGAGCAAGATTAATGAAACAAGGGATGTTATGAAGCGTAAAGCTTATGAGATTGATAATAATAATGAGGCAGGGTGGAGGTTTTTGTGTTTTCATTTGTTCTGTTAAGTAAATAAATAAATTATTTATTTAAATTTTGGAGGTGCGTGTCATTTAACTAAATACTCTCCATGTACTCTAACTAAGTAGCCTTACTTTTTTTTATGTTCTAAAATAATTAACATCAATCACACTCATGGATAGTGATAATTAAAATTTTACTGTTGAAATCCTGAAAGAGCAACAAGAAACTGTTGCATAGATAGTGTTTGTTGGTAGTCCATAAAATTTAAGAAAACATCTTAATTCAATAAATTTAGTTCATCTAGGTTTGGTAATAGACTAGCAAGTGATTCACTCCTAATTTCCAGCAAACTAATGAGAGGTGCACCAACATAGCTTCATAGCAAAAATGATTCTGAAAGTGGTTGTAATATGAGGTCATATATTTCTTGGCTTCTGTTATACATGTTGTATTCACTTTTTATTTGAAAAGTTAGGTTTGCTACATGTCAGTAATAGATGTTATTGTTACTTCTGAATCATGGATAGGGAGGGAACAACTTTGTTATCCAAATACAGACAGATGAAAACATAAATTAGGACCTAAGAGGAGCCTTTTAACATTATTTTAATTATTATTCCGATGCATGTTGGCATGTGTGGTTTAGATTGGAAAAATGGAGATATTGTAATGGGGAAGGTTAGTTCATAACCATTTATAAGTTTGTCAATTGAAGGTTAGTTCTTTGCTTTGAAAAATAGTGTATAGAGTTGTCAAAGATGTCACCTTGTGCTCCAATTTGTTTTTTGTTGTTTTGATCCACATATTAATGAATTTGAATTTTGAAACAATTTAGAGCATACAAAATGATAATTTTTTATGAGCAGCAATAGAAACATTTACTGTTCAACTTGAACTATTTGTAGTTGTCAAGTCAAATAGAGATAGAGCTTCTTTGATTACTTGCTTTTTTGTGTTACTTTTAGTGCTAATATTTCACATGGATTAAGGACTACATTAGCTGTTTGCTTACTCATTTACTTTCTAGAATGTTGTGCAAGTATAGTGGTTTATTATTTTTCATTTTTGATTGAGGAGTTATTTTTGTGATGCAGATGGAGCATGAAAAATGTGATTTTGATGTCAATGATTATGATGAGGAGGATGAGGAAGAACAAGGAAAAGAGGAAGAAAATGAAGAGGAGAGAACACTTAAGAAAGACCAAAGTGAATGGAATAATGATGAGATGGAATAACTTAACAAAGTGTATAAAGATCTTTAGATGAAATAATGATGAGATGGAATAACTTGAGAAAGTGTATAAAGATCTTTATCACCAGGAGCTGTAACAATTATTAACCTTTTATTCTTAACATTGATTTATGTAGTTTAGTTTTAATAATATTTGATTCCATCATATTTTCAGTTGTTTTAATAGGTACATGTGTAAGGACATTAAGAAAAGTATTTATAATTTGTGATTAAGACATGACTGGTAGCCTCATTGATGAACTAAATGAATACCAGATTTTTGATCGAGTCCTCCCTTCCTCCTTTTATTCCTTACTTTTTTTAATTGCATACCATGAATGTACCTGTCTTTAGTTTTGGAATTCACATATCGACAAGTTAGATGCTTCAGTGCATTGTCGCAGCCATCTGAAGAATCAAGATTCAAGAGGCTTATAGAGCAAGATTCAAGAGACTTGGATGCTTCATTTTTTTTTACTATCTTAAAGTTCTAATTTTTCTTTTATGTGGTATTTTCATTTAATGATTTAATTGTTTTTTGGTTCATACAATTCCATAAGAAAAAATGTGTCTAATTACTAAAGTAGAATAGTAAATGTTAGACATACTAGCTAAATCCACTATAAACTTTATTAATTTGAGCTACAGACATATGTAGTAGAGTTTCGTTGGCAATGCACCATGAAGTAGATTTGACAAATAGGTAATCTTGCTTTCCATAAAATACTTGCTTCAATTGACAAATAGGTAATCTTGCTTTCCATAAAACACTTGCTTTAATTTAAACTTTTTTGAATCAAAGTACATAATTTATTTTTGGTAGTACTAAAAATTTAAAAGGGACTATTTTCATTGCAAATGAAATATTTTTGTGATAACATTTGTTAGATGTATAATTTACTTAAAAAACGAACCTTACTTTGTTAAAAATTTAACTGTTTTTGGCATGAAATTTAATTTTGGCTAGGTATTGTTCTCCTCAAGATTTTTAGTTCATATGATAGATTGATGCATTAGCACATAGATTTATTTTCATAATTTTATACATAAAGTGATAAGTCTAGGGCTACATAGTTTTATTCATTCATTCACTATTGATAGAGGAGATGAGATCCCTTTGATCGAGTCCATTTTAACTAATTAAGCATAAATTGACTTCTTTATAAAATTAATAAATAATTTGATTTAAGTTTTTAAATGATATAATTTTTAACTCTAGGATATCCTCTGGTGTTGATTTTAAATTAAAGAGATGATATTGACTTGAAATAATATGATTTTTTTGCAGTTGGACAAAAAAGGTTTAGAATTTAGGATTTATAAAAAATTTATACATGATTTTATGAGAAATTTTTAAAATAATAATTAGCATTGTTGAACTTTGAGTAACTCCATATTTCATAGATGCTCTTTGTATTTGTTTGTTTAGAAAGATGTTGGATAAAAAATTTTAAATTTAAAACTAATTAGGATTTACAATATTTATTATGAAGTTTGGTAGAAAGTAGTGTTAGTCCTTGCTTTTAGCAAAGATTAAAAAAATTGAACATATTCTTAATCTTTGGTGTGCTTTGTTATATTTATTGTACTTAAAGCATGATTGTAAAGTTAAAAGATGAATGTGAGCAAAAATACAACATATCTTGAAAACCATTTATTGATTTACACCTTCCTATTAAAAATAAATTTTGTAATTACTAAGCTTCTTTTCGCAATGCCATTCCATTTTAGAAATCTATATTTATGTCACTTTGGGTGGTGTTACAATTATTAAAAATTTAAAAATATTGTCTTAAGATTTGCATAAGCTTTATTTTGTGATAAACATTTGAAATTGGATTCATAGAGTTTGATAAGGTTAACTTGAATTTAAATTACAAGATTGGCAAGGCTGTACTAGGTAAGCATTCTCTAACTTATGATTGACAGTAATATTTTCAGGGTTAAGTACTGAAATCGTCCTTAAGGTCTGGGGTGAAAATCAAATTCGTCCCCGACTTTTTTTTGTTATTAAAATCATCCTCAATGTTACAAAACGTTATAAAATCGTCCTTTTCTACTTTAATTTTATTTTTTTACCATATT
>NC_029789.2:119239211-119294433 GCF_000816755.2 Arachis ipaensis | reverse complement strand
CCCCTCCCCCACCCTAAACCCTAATCCCTCCGTAACTCCCTCACTCTCCCACCCCACTCCCTCACTCACCCTCCCATAAACCCCTCACCGCCACTCCCTCATCCTCTCCTCTTCCCCTTCCTCTTCTCACTCTTCCTCAATCTCCTTCCTATTCTCACTCTTCCTTTCCTCACCACCAAAACCACTGCCACCATAGCCATTCATTACTCATAACAAAACAAAACAAATTAATAGCAACATTTACAAAACAAAATAAATCAACAAAAAAAATCAGAGGCAGAAGAACCATAACAATTTCAATAATCACAACAATTTCAATAAACAATAATTCAATAATCATCAATTACAATTTCAGTTTTCAGATCCAAAAATAACAAAACAACAGAAGCAGTTACAGATGACCACAGAAGTTCAAGAAGAAGCAGAAGCAGAAGCAGAAGAAGAAGCAAAACAAGCAGAAGCAGAAGTTCAAGCAGTAACAGAAGAAGAAGCAGGGCAGTCACAGAAAAAGAAGCAGCGCCGGCGAGATCCCCTTCCCGATGACCACGCGGCGGCGGCGGCGGCGGCGAACCCCAGAAACAAATAAGTAGAGCGGCGACGGTGGTGAGAAGAAAAATTGAGTTGAAATTGGGGTTAGGATTTTGAAGAGAGGGGCATGAGGAAGGGGATGGGGTTACGGGAGTGGGGTGAGGGGGTAAGGGAGGTACGGGTTTATTAATAATGAAGGATAAGGGTAATATGGTAAAAAAATAAAATTAAAGTAGAAAAGGACGATTTTATAACGTTTTGTAACGTTGAGGATGATTTTAATAACAAAAAAAGGTCGGGAACGATTTTGATTTTCATCTCAGACCTTAAGGATGATTTCAGTACTTAACCCAATATTTTCATGTTCTTTTGAATATCTTTTTTCAAGTTTTTTAATATTAATTTTCTGGATAAAATTGTCTTTTTCTATTCCATCTTTAAGTTTATGTTTATTTGAAGCATTAAAAAATAGAGACTAATAGTGCAAATGAAGATTGAGAATATATAAGTCTAGAACTAAAATTTAAATGAAGATTTATCAATATTTTTATTTGAGGTAGAAATATTAGGTATAGAATGCAATGTGTTGTATTAATAAGGAATTAAGGACCAAAAATCTTTGGCAACAGTAGTGTAGTAGTGTGGCCAATTCTAGAGCTAAGATGTCATTTTTTTATTAATATTTTTAACTAAAGCCGATATTGTAAGGATAGTTGTGGTTGTTGGAAAAGAGATGCACATAATTGAAAGGTTTTTAGATCCTTTATGCATACAATTTTATTGATGTCATAACAAGGGTCATGAACTATTTGTTCAAGTAATTTAGGAATTTTTTTATTTTACTATAAAATGTAAATTATTTGNAAATCTACAAAAAAGTAGGAACAATTAGCATTTTATTTTTGACTTCTAGCATTTATTTTCAATTGTAATTTTTTAAACATATTAGTAGGATGGGTTTAGGTTGCAAGTCATACTATCTTCACATTACTTATGATAGTGTTTGTCAATTTTAAAGATTTTAGAAAATGTTATATTAGATCCAGAGTCAAACTTAATAAGAGAGATTAATTCGATAATTTACTTAAAATCACGTAAAACATTGATTGATTTTTTTTTAAATGTTAGACCAAAAAAAAGTTTGATTTAAGTAACATGATTATTTACAAATTGCAACTATGAATTATAGATTATTTACATGACTAAATTTATTGATAGAAAGTTATTGATGAACTAAATCCTTTTAAAGTTAGGAGCTTAAATGATAGTTACCAATTTTTTGGTGTAAATTATGTACATAAACCAATTCTTTAATATACTTTAATTAATGAAATCATTATTTTATTGTCTTTATTATTTTTGAAGTCTGTGATACTATTACTCAAATTGACATCCACATAATGAAAGGACATATCGCTAAACTCATCTCAATTCCCTTTAATCATGGTTGGTTTTTCTAATTTTGATTATTTTATACCGGAGAGATTGATGAAGGAGAATGCTTGGCTTCATTTAGCGATTTTATTAAAAGATTTAGGATAAATATCTACTTCTAATTGTTTCTCACTAAATTTTTAAGTTTTTACTATTTGTTTTAATAATGTTTATCATAGATATATTCTTATTAAACTGTGGGTTTGTATTTTTATTAAACTCTATACTTTGCTGTTTATGACAACAAATGAGGCATATAGCATAGTTGGAAAAAACTGTGTTCTTAAACTTCTAAATTTGTCTATATTTTTTAAAAAGCTAAATAATTTTTTATTTCTAATTTATCACATTGCATGACATGAGTTTGATGTGCTGAACTTAAGTTATCGTATACTTTCTATTTTAAAACAAAAGTTTTTAATAACAATATAACATATTATTTTTAAATTGGTCACTTTTATTATTAGTGATATTTTTTTAATGTATTACTATTTTCCTATCTACATTAGCAATTTATCCGCGCGTCTGTGCGAGTAAAATAAATAATATCATTATGAGATCAATGTAAATTATATTTAAATTGTTAATTGGTGTGAAAAATAAATGAGTACTATTAGTATTTAAAAAAGTAATGTACTCTAAGTTAATATAGAATAAAGTACTATTTTAATTTCTAATTAGCAGAAAATTTAGAACGTTATTTTATATTTTGACAACATCACTTATGAATAATAACATAACATAATGCTCCATAGCATTTTTTTTTAAAAAAAGACAAATAGGTTCTTGACCTTTTAATCCACGGACATTTAACTCTCTGAGAATATAAAAATGCATTTAAATTCCTAACCTTTTTAAAATTTGGACATATCGAATCCCTCATGTTCACTTGGGTCTGTCAGACCCAACGAAAAAATTAGACGTGGCTCCCGTTGTACTGACCTAATTGATACTGATGCACACATGGGAGAGTTTTTAAAATGGGATAAATTAGACCTAAGGATTAATGCGTTCAGATTTTGAAGAGATTAGGAATTTAAATGTATTTTTAAATTCTCAGAAACTTAAATGTCAACGAACCAAAAAGATAGAGATCGATTTGTCATTTTTTTTAATAGCAATTTTTTCTATTTACTTAAAAAATTTCATATATTTTTCAAACAATATCAATGTTCATTTATTTTTAACACCAAATAATATCTCAAATATATTTTACATTCACGTTATTATAGTCTTTATTTATTTTGTCTGCGCATTGCGAAATACTAATATTAGAATTTTCTATTTATATTTTTTTATTTTACATTTATTTTCTCTTATTTATTTATTTATTTTACAACGCATTATCAGCATGAGATTCTTATCAAAATTTAGGAAGATTCAAATAATAAATTTGCATTATGTTAAAACTCTCTTATCTTGAATTCAATGCTCTTGATATGTCTGAAAATAACTACTTATCATGGATATTAAATGTCAAAATTCAAAATATATTACTAAAAATTACACCACTCATTATGAAGTATTTGATTTCTTTGAGGATCCTAAAGGAAATATTAGTCATTTAATCAATGATAGAAAAGTTTAATATTTGAGTTCGTTAAGTACTTATGTAAATAAATAATATAAAAATTTTTTTTGTTAAATTTTATTTTCTATGCATTTAAATTTCAAGTATAATGTATATAAATAATGTTTAATAAAATATTAATGTTTATATTTAATTTGCCTTATGCATAGTATAAATTCGAATACCATTCTCAAAAGTAATATATATTTTACTCATTATGTACTAAAAGAATAATATGTTAATACTATTATTGGCTCAGGCAATGTGATAGAAGACTCTGAAAGAGCTATAATTTTGTTTTCCAAAGGAACAAAATTCATAATAAATAATTTATTATTGTCTATTAAGTCTCTAAAAAACTTGTTGAGTTTTAAAAACATTTGCCGAAATGGATATCATATTGAAACAATGAATGAGAAAAATCATGAGTACTTATATATCACAACTCATGATTTAAATAAAAAAGTTATATTAGAAAGTTACTCTCACTTTCATCTGTGTTATATTATACTAAAATTAGTGCAATTAAATCACATGACATTATAAACCAGAAATATACTAGACCACATAAATTAATAATTTGACATAATCGATTGAATTATCCTGGAACAACCATGATATGGAGAATTATTAAAAATTTCTATGAACATTCACTAAAGAACTAGAAAATTTTTAAATCTAGTGAATTTTGTTGTGCTGCATGTTCTCAGGGAAAACTAATTTTAAGGCCATTACCAGTAAAGATTGGATTTGAGTCTCCTAAATCTCTAGAAAGGATTCAAGGTAATATATGTGGACCTATTCATCCACCATGTGGATCTTTTAGATATTTTATGGTCCTATTAGACGCATTTTTGATATGGTTACATGTGTGCTTATTGTCTTCTCACAACCTAGCGTTTGCGAGATTTCTTGCTCAAATTATTCGATTAAAAGCACAGTTCTAGAAAATTCAATCAAAACAATTCGTCTTGATAATGCTAATGAATCCACCTCTCAAGCTTTCGATGCTTATTGTATGGCCAATGGTATAAGTGTTGAACATCTAGTAGCTCATGTTTATACACAAAATGGACTACACTACAAGAAAATGGAACATTTGTAACAAAAAATTTGTATCAAATTTAAAATTGTTACAAATTATAGTTTTTTCGTAACAATAATTATTTATTGTTACAAATTAAAAATATTTTGTAACAACAAGAAAATTTGTTACAAAATATTTCAATATTTTGTAACTACGTGATTTCTTTTGTTACAAATTATGTTGGCTTTCGTATCGAATTGTTATTTTGTTGCAAAATGTTATAATATTTTGTAACAAAAGATTATATTGTTGTAAAAATTCAAAATATTTTGTAACAAAATATCTATTTATTTCAAAAGCTCTAAATATTTTGTAACAAAAAATTAATTTATCACAAATACAATATTTTTGTATTGGATCCAATCAGGTTTGTTGACTCTGTTCTATTTATTCAGTTCTAAAATCCTGTCCTAGTACTGACTTCAACTATGTATGGTTCAGGTACTGTTAAGAGAGACCATAGGACTTGATTCATTGATATCAATTTTAAAGCTGAGAGGAAATGCTTTCTCTTTTACTCAACAGAAGGTTAGATTCATTAATACTTGAGTAGTTGAATTTGTTGTTGTGTTGCTTAAAAAATCACTTAGCTAAATCTTTTGTTGCTGTAAATTTTTTTGCTCCTTTGCCAAGTATATTGATTTTTTTGTTGAATAGAAAATTTAGAATGGGTATATAGTTTCTGTGATGAGGATATTGATGCTTTGATAAGCATGTGCTTATGCCTTTGGTTGGTAATAAAATATGGTTTTGAATTTCAGCAGATTGTTGATATTGGCAAAACTCTGCCATTATTCATGGAGCGTCAAACCTTAGGTGACAGGACGTGAAGAACCATGCTCTGCAAAGTGTCTTGTTTTCAATGTTGCAGGTCTCATTTAATTTGAGTTGAACCGTTTGGTTATGATTTCCTCACATGTTTGTGCTAACTGAACAATTTGAAACTATAGGTACTAGAGACAGTAAAGCTCAAATTTTCTAGACAATTTTTTAGAATTGGATTAATTGACACCATATTGTTATTGTTGGTCGTCTTTTCAGGTGTGTGACACTTATTAAAAGCTTCTTCATGAGAAAAAAGATGTATGAACATGATAGAGTTTGTAATTTGTAGTTTATATTTTGGAGATTTATAATTCCTTGTTTTTCTTGTCCTATGTATCTATCTAGTTCATTAGGGTTCTTCAATGTGTCTTGTTAGTTTGTACTTTAAAGTTTATATGTTGAAGATTTATAAAATAATCTTAGTTAAATGAAAGATATTTGAACTATCTATGTTATTATATATTATATGAATGCTGACTTGCTGAGTAAATTAGTTAATATATTAATTAATTAAAAAAAATATAATTTAGCAAATTATGCGTGTAATTTGTATTAAAAAAATAATTACAAAATAAATAGTGTTTTGTAACTAAAGAAAAAAATGTTACAAAATCAAGTTATATTTTGTAACAAAATTTAATGATAGGAAAAAATATATTGTCACCAAAAATATTTTGAAGATCAAAATTTGTTATCACTTTTGTAACGAATTTTGGCTTTTTGTATCAGAAAAAATTATTACAAAATATTATGTTGAATTGTAACAGTTCCATTTTTTTGTTACAAAAACTTTTTGTAATGGGACATACTGCAACGACCTCTTTTTTTGTTACAAAATCCTTTTGTTTCAAAATTTCAATTTTTTGTAATAATTTTATTTGTTACAAATATTGCTTTTTCTTGTAGTGCTAGCAAAATCACTTATTAAATGGCTCCAATTGATTGCTAGACCCTTACTTATGAGAACAAATCTCTCAACCTCTGTTTGGGGCATGTCATTTTATATGCTGCAGCACTTATTTGCTTAAAGCCAACAAGTTACCACAAATTCTCTCCTCTACAAGTAGCTTTCGGCCAGCAGCCAAATATTTCTCATTTGAGAATATTTGGGTTTGCAATATATATTCCAATTGTCCCACCTTCTCGCACCAAATTAGGATCTCAAAGAAAATTGAGAATTTATGTGGGATACGATTTTTCCTCTATAGTGAGGTATCTTGAGATACAAATAGGAGATGTGTTTAAAACTCGATTTGCAGATTGTCATTTTAATGAATCAATATTTCTAACATTAGAGGGGGAGAATAAGCCACTTAAGAAAGAACTTAATTGGAATGCATCATCGTTAATGCATCTTGAGAATAACCCATGCAATATTTTGCAGTTTGTTTGGCAGCCATACCTCGGCATCATCATCCCGACCGAACTACATCACCACCTTGATGTGTGTCACATAGTAGGTCCGTTGCTTTCATTCGAGTTTGTCGAATGACATCCTGTAGACCGAGTGGTTTGCCAGTATGGGTATGCACAGTCCCCCTACCATCACAGGCCATCCCTCTTTACTAGCATTGTTACACTCTTTGGGGAGTACAGTGCCATGATTGGATCACCATACTCGACGTATGTATTCAGCAATCGGGTAACTGCCACAATAGATGGTTGCAAGATAGGAATCTGCAACCAATTGCCAACTTTATCTTATCTACCGATTATGTAGTTGGTACCTTGGATTATTCTGGATGTACCTGAGGTTGTCAGAGTTTATTCCTTAGCAACCACCCCAGCAGCTAGCACAAACTTATGCAGTGTTTTGGTTATTTCCTTATCATCACCCGGAACTACCTCAGCCATCACAGCGCAGCCATCACAGCCAGCAGCACAGCTCGCATCACATCCAATAGTTGCATCACACCTCCCATGATGGCCAATCGTCGAATCATAGCTTGCATCACAGCCAGCACCACAGCGAGCACCACAACTTTCCTTATAGCGAGCATAGCCAACTAGGATTCGAGTTTGCAAACTTCCCCCCATTGTCAACACAGGCGGATACGTTTGCGAATGATTCGCTAATCTGCCGTTTCCTTGCTAGTGGTAGTCCTTTTGAGGAGGATCTCATTCCAGCAGTGCCATCATAGCAGTCGTCGCTGTCACACCGGGTATCGATGGACGGTTCGGCTCGTCAAAGCCATCGTACCCCCACACTCAATAGTTGAGCGAGTGATTGCATGGATCCGCATCTTGAAATCGATCGAGGTCATCTGAATGTGCCAACAAAGGCTCCAAGCGATCTTGACTTGAATGCGCCGACACAGGAGGTTGTTGACGAGTATATCCCTGGTCCTTCTGCTCCGGCAGAAGCAGGTGGGTCAGGTCCAATAGAGGGACATGCAGTTGGTCATCAGTACAACCTACGGACAGATGTCCATCTACCGAACAGGTTTACTCTGTCAAGTATTAACAAAATAGCGAACAAGGCGATGTGGTTTTTTAAGAAGAAGCCATGAGTTGATTAGTCGAACTTAGTCTATTTAGTCTTTGTATTAGTATCACTCATCTTCAGTTTAGCCAAACTTATTTTATGTAATCTTTGTATTAGTTGTATGCGTCTTCAGTTGAGTCAAACTCAATATTATTTAATCTCTGTATTAGTTGCACTCATCTCTAGTTTAGTCGAACTTACTTTATTTAATCTTTATATTAGTTGTATGTGTCTTTAGTTGAGTCGAACTCATTATTATTTAATCTTTGTATTAGTTGAAATTAATCTTCAGTCGAGTCGAACTTAGTTTATTTAATCTATAAATTCATGAGCTTCAAAATCAAGAATTCAAATACATTAACTTAAAAATACATAAACTTAAAAATTCTGAATCCAACTATAACGAACAATGAACCTCTACAACTGAAAATAAACCCTATGAACCACCACTGCCACCAAAGACGGCATACCCAGGGACCATGCATTTTCTGTGAATCCGTTTCATTCAAATAGTGAGTCGATTTGGGACGACCTTTTGACGTTCGTCTCAAGGCCGGATTCGCGACCATCGTCGGTCCCGAGTAACCAGGCCATGTCTCTGTGTCACATAACAGGACAAACTCAATTCTGTAGACCTTGTGAATCTCTGACATCTTGTATACATCACCAACATACACCTGCCAATCGAGGCACTGGTTAGCACAACATGCAATAACATGGTGACATGGAAGTCTCTCCACCTGAAAATGCCCATAGTCGCATCTCTGCCGTGCAAGATCAACTACTAACACTCTTCCGCCTGGCATTTCGCGCACCTTAAACACCTCGTTTCTTCTATCAAATTGGTGCACAACTATGTTTCTTGCACGCTACATATTTGCTTCTATCCGCTGAGTAGCAAACTCAGAGTAAGTAAATCCAGCACGCTTGTGCTGGTGAGCCTCCTTACTCTTCCCCGTAAATAGATCATTCAATCGATAATATGTTACTCGGACGAGCTCCAAGACAGACAGATTTTGAACCCCCTTCAACACTGAATTAATGCACTCGATAAGGTTTGTCATCACGTGACCCCACGATGTCCCTCTTCAAATGCTAATACCTACTGAAGTAGTTCGATGTTGTTGCACCAACGGGCATATGCCTCTCCTCATTCTTGCAACCTCTTGTAGTTGACCACAAGCTTTTGCAAATACAGGACCTTGAATTCCTTTAAGAAGTTGTTACCGATGTGCCAAATAAAAAATATTCACCATGCTCTTAAAGGTTTCCAATCACCTCCGCTATGATTTATTGCTGTCTGGATTGACTCATGAGGATCGAAGATTATACCGACGACGTATGTTCTTATAACATGCCTTCATAAATTACTAAGAAAACAGTGCCACGAATCAGCAGTCTCACCCTCTATGATGGCAAAAGCAATCAGCACAATGTTATTATTCTCATCTTGTGCAACTACAACCAAAAAAGGCAACCTTTATATTTTCCGTATAGGTGGGTGCCGTCAACTTGAACCAGCGACTTGCATTATTTGAATGCTCTTATACATGGATTGAAACTCTAGGATACCTGATAAAGTATCCTAACACATGTCACATCTTCACTCCAATTATACAGGGGTCATGTTTCTATGTGAACTTGTGAACCAAGCATCTTCTGAATCATTGCAGAGAACCACAAAGGCAAAACTTGGTAAGATTCTTCTCATCCACCAAAACTTTGGCTATCGACTTCTGCTTTGTCAACCAAGCCTTTCGGTAACTAATAGTGTAGTTGAATCTTGCCTAAACTTTTGCAATTATAAATTTCACCTTTATGGACAGGTTGGATTCAACCAATAGCTTCATAGCCTCAACAATCGTGTCCGAGTCCAACTTGGAGTGATCCTGTGAGATCATTCCCATCGAACACGTGTGCCTCCCATTATATATCTGAATCTCCCAGCAAGCTTTCTTTTATATCAAGCTTGCTCAGATAAGCCAATCACATCCACGCCCATAATTCTTGCATTTTGCATAGAACGTCTGTGACTCGGATTCATAAACAATGTAATTGACTCCTCTGGAGATAGTGTAACTCCGAATTGCTGCAATGACTAATTTTCTATAACTGTATTTCATTTCGATCCTGAACTCCCCATCCTCAGGATCAGTAACACCTATAAAAAGAATAAATTGTCGCTCATCGATCTGTCAAAACAAAATTAAGGGAATATACTACACATTGCTCACGTACCTATGTTCGCATATTCAGGAAACTTCGGTGCATGCATCGCGTCAAGATCCAAACTACGCATAAAAGGTGGAACGTCCATCGGTTGACTAATTGCGGATGGAACCACTAAAGTTTTCGCAACTGCCTCACCTCCCCATCGTCGTCCTTGTCTTCGTCACCGACTTCATACGTAGCTTCGAACTCCTCGTCGCTATCATTGTTCATTCTTTCGTACGCTTCAGTTCTATCATCTTGCACATCTGGGTCATGTTGAACCTCATCCGTAGTTATATGTTCAAACTCAACATACATCTCAATCCTTGGATATTGCACCTGAGCTTGCTGGTGAATATGAAACATCCGTTGAATACTTGTTTCGTCAACGATCGTCATAACCTTAAACTATATCAGGCCACCAGATATGACAACAGGACTCCAGTAAAAAATATTTCTCACCGTCTTTAAAATATCACTCTCTATGCTCTGAAAAAAATTCATACTGTAGTTCTACGAACGTTATAGTGCACGGAATCACAATGAAAATGTACTCTCACAAGCAAAGCTCACACCCTCATATATATTTCGTATAACCTCACGGTTGTGGTAAACCACTATATTTGTAGTGCCCTCCATCACACGAACAGTAGAAGAAAATACCTCTCTCATAATGCAATAGAATAGTAATGAGTTTTAGTTTTTATAGGTAGAGGACTCACCTCGCAGATTCTGCGTTGCAATCCAACCAGTGTTTGCCACGTGTCCAACACGCAAAATGCGTGTTGCTTGCATGCTTAACACGTGTCTAACACGCAGGATGCGTGTTGGCTTGATGCTTGCCACGTGGACAACATGCAGAATGTGTATTGCTGTTGATTGTACCACATATTCATCACGCAATATGTGTGTTGAGTCAGAACGTGACCTGGCGTGTTGCACCTGTTGCATCCGCAACATCCACCTCCATGTATGTACACCAAAAGTTCAATTTCTAGCAAAAACTCTTTTCTCCATATTAAATTTTTTTAGTCCCGATTTAGGTAATTAGGGATTTTTTCTGAAATAAAATAAAAAATTATTATTTCCTCAAACTCAATATTCCAACTTTAATTTCAGTAGTTCGCCACACCCCGGGCACTCCCGGCGAACTTCTTCTAAATTTTAAAAAGAATAATGCTAGAGAACCAAGATGGTTCCAGCAAAAAACTAGCCAAATGCCTCTGGATTGGAATCCGAAAGCCCAATTCACTTCAGCATCACCCCAAAATTGACCCAGGGTAAACCAAAATCACCCTCCCCAAAACCCTACCTTTTGCTTTCACCGTTTTATCGCACAAAATTTTGAAAATCATCTACAACCGCACCACGATTCTGGGAGCATCGGGCAACCCTCTTCCCTCTCTTCTCCGGACGCCGCGATGCCGCCCCCAGCCGCTCTGTGCATCGCGCCTCCATGCACGATACCAGAATGATGCGACTCTGCTGCTGCATGCCGATGTTAGTGGCGCTGCTGAAGCCTCCTAGTCCAGCTCGGCTGAACGCCATTAGACCTCCACTTCTCTAGCCTGGAATCCTCCCTTCATCTCACTAATTGGTAAATAATATAGATGTTTCCTCTGATTTCATATGCATGTTTTGAAAAGAAATTTGGACATGGTGTTGTTGTAGTGGTTCTGGTGAATTTTTAGGGATTGGAGGTTTCTTTTATGTTGTATAGTTCAGGTACTATTATCTTGGTGAATCACCGGTCCTTTGTGATAAATATTAGCTGCATGTTTTCCTGGTTTCGGAGCTTCGCAAAAGCATGATCACTGGTAAGTATGTTTTTTTTCCTAATTGAATTTGGGTCTGTACTAATTATATGAAATTCCAGCCAAAAAATTCGATTTTCTGGGTAAGATTTGTTGGAGTTTACAACATCTATTGGAGTTTATTAATTACCAAGAACATAAAATTAGAAATTTTTAATTTCTGATTTGTAATCTATGCTTAGGTTCAGGAACTATGGTTGTAAGTCTAGTTATGCACTATTTTCTCATTATAGGTAGTTCGTGTTGCAAGACTAGATATTATTATCGTCATAATGTGTTAATGATTATCATCAATTACTGCTAATTAATTTTGTACTTGAACTGCACCTAATAGCTGACGGAGGTACTATATAGTTGTGTTGTTTAGTTTTTTTCCTTGATGATTTCAAAGAGCTTAAAAAATATCCCCCAAGTTTAATTTGTCTGAAACTTTTCAAAAACATCCGGATCAAAATGTAAACTTTTTTTGGACTTTTTATTATTTATTTTTTTGTTGGTTCTGCATTGTTATGGCATGAAATTGCTTGAGACATGTTGATATATATGCCAAAATGAAAAACCTTTGGAAGAAGTTATGTTATGACGTGTGTTATTAGAGACTAATAGGTCATTGTTGCATATTTGCTAATTGGTTGTACTTTTACAATGATTTTACATGACTGTCTCTGGGTCAAAATGAAGAAATAATACAAAGAATTCATTGAAACAAATAGATAGAAGTAGTAAAAAAAAGATTGCAGGTTGATTTCCTCATCCAATTATTTTATTTTGCTTTTCCAAATTGGTCAGCTTATTAATGCTGTCAATTTTGACAAGTGATGCCTAGTCCTTTAAATAATTAGCAGAGAGTCCTCCTGTACAAGTATAGTTGCCAATCACTGCCATGCTCTTGGTTGATCAATGTTTTTTTTTTGGATTCACAGGGGGTAAGAAACGTACTTCACTGGTAATTATGATGTTTTTCCTAATTGAACTTGGGTTTGAACTGATTATATCAAATTCCAGCAAGAAAATTGGATTTTTTGGGTAAGATTTGTTGGAGGTTTTACAACATCTATTGGAGTTTATTAATTACCTAGAACATAAAATTAGAAATGATTTAATTCTGTTTTGTAATCTATGCTTAGCTTCAGAACTATGATTTTAGTCGATGTGGTTTACCTTTGCTAGTTTGTTGGATGTTGTTGAATTGCTATAACTAGCGAATGGATGGTTCTGAAATTAGAAAGCGAAAGATGTTGTTGTTGGGAATTGGATTTTGCTATATTGACTGTGATTGGTGATTGATTGTTGCTGTTCTCTTAATTGTGGTTTGGATTTTTGATGGTGAAGTTATAGTAAAGTTTGTCTAATTTGTGTCGAACTAAAATTTGGTCCTTACTCATGATTCAAGTGTCAATTTATCAGGAACTCTGAAATTGTTTCTACTACCCGTCTTGTAGCTTAATGCTTGTTAAATCATGTTTCCTATATGCAAATTTACTTGTTTGCTTTCTAACCTTTTATACCCCAGAACGCACACTTGATGCAAGTTGTGTAACTTAAGACTCTCTTCAGGCGGTTTTCTATTTATCTTGAACATCTACTCTAATTTTGCATGTGTTTAAAAATGAACCTCGTGCAATTTGATATATACTGCTTCTAATTTTGGTTTAATATGGTATTAATTGATGTGGGTTTCACAAAGCATCATCAACCATGTTTAATTGAGAACTCTTTTGAAGTTGCCTCTGATGTTTGTTGGCAGTATCCATTAAAGGATTAGGGGCTGTTTCTTGTGAAACCGCAGCAGGATTATTTTGCAAAAAAGCCAACCAACATGGAGAAAAAGGTAAAATTATGTCTACCATTCTCAGTTTAACATTCCACATGATCTTATGTGTGACTTACAACTTGTGTAACAATTAGCAGAAATTGTTAGAGTCACGGTGCTCGCCCAGCTATATACATGACATGATGAGCACGCTATCTAAAAACAACTCCGTTGAGAAGCTCGCGGAGATTGATGAGATCGGATTCAGATTCTTGAGGCTTGTTCCAAATTGGTCGGTAAAGCAAGCCATCATGGTTCACCTGGTTGAGTCGTATCAAGTTAAGCAAAGAACTTTTATACTCGACATTTAATTACGTAGTCTTGCGTAGGCGTATTGGCGCAAATATCTTTGGATATGGATATATTACCATGCAATAACACATGAACATGTTGTAGGGGATCCATTTCCAGCACTGGATGACAGTAATCTGTGCCACGTGGCCATCAAAAAAAGATTCGATAGACAGACAACAACTGAACTCCGGAATTTAGTTTACAGTTGTCCAATGGCAACAGAATCAGATAAGATGGAGTTCAGGAGATATTTCCTACTGGTGGTAATGAAAATGTTCTTGTGAAGGCTGCATGTTCGTCATGCTAGTAGGACGCAATGACTATTAGTAAATTCAGTATGCCGTTTTTTTATGAAGAACATAACTTGTAGAAAATTAATTCCCTATATATTAGTTGGAGAGTTCAGGCTCTAGTATTGTTATTCGTATGAGATATACTGATATGTTGCCGAATTACTTGAATCTTTGTTGACTATTTTTAGATGTTTCAGTGTATGATTTCAGCTGAAAGTTCCATGTCACTAGTTCTGTGTGCCTTGCTATATACCAATTGATTGCGAACCTTTTACCATCTTGAACCATATCTGATGCTACCTATTCAACTTAAGAATATATTCAACCTAGTTTTCCTTCAGGTATAACATAACTTGTGCCCATCCTCTGTGCAGATCCTCTATTTTCAGTGGTTGCAATACGGTCTGCTCGATAACTGTCTTGAGCATGAGCCATGGCTCGATGCGTGGACCTCGGAGAGGCTAGAAAAGAAGGTGCAATATATTCTATCCGAGGTACTCATTTCTCTCTAGTAATCGGTTAATTTATGCCATTATGTAAGTCGATGCTGCCTATGAGAGGACTCAAGATGTTTCTTATGTTTGCTTTTTTGTTGTTTCTAAATATGTTTTCTTTTTTCAGATGTGCTAGGTAGTTGTGGCTGACCCCGTGTGTTTAAGATGTTAATTTTTTTTCTTATTTTGCTGTTTCTGGTTTCTATTTTGGTGGTGTTTCGTAGTTTAATTAAGATCATTGATTCTCTTCATTTCTTAAATCAAGGGCGCCTTTTGATTAGACAAGGGGAAGGTGAAGACATAAAGGGCCAGTCACCGCAAGCTACAAGGAGAAAACCGGAAAAAAAGCACCACAGAAGCGTGGATGAAAGGATTTGGTGCCGCCAAGGGTAAGCACGTTTTAACGCTTTAGCATGTTAACAAGTTTATTTCGCTATTGTTAATTTGATTCATGCTATTACTTCAAACAGGGGAGCTCCGTCGGTGGAGAGAGCAAGCAGGTAGCAACGGAAAGACGACCAAGTGGATGGACAACAACTCCACATCCAACCAGAAGAAGTTCACGGTGCACGGAAGGATTAAAAACTAGCCCGAGAGTGAGTATACGTTTATGGTTGTGTATGGTTTAAATCCTCGACTATCTTTGCATAAGTTTATAAGGTTCATTTCAATGTAATTGCATGTTTCTTTACCTAACATATTCATTATGCGTAAGATAGCCCAGCATGGGAGCTACGAAAAAAAGGGGGGGCTAAAAAGGACTGATCATGTAGGTCCAGCCCAAAACAATCTGAAGAAAAAAATCTCCCAATGAGCATAGATGATGATGAGGAGAATGAGCCTCTTGCTAAGAGGATGTGCCGACTGTTTAACCAGGGAGTTGACCAACAAAAACCAAGTGCCGATCCCATCGAAGGCAATCTCAATCAGGATAACGCTCCCCATGAAACACCTGTCTCTAGAGTTCCCGATGCAGGAACACTCTCCGCAGTGCTAGTGCAACATGAAGAATGGGAGTTCGACGGGAAAGTTTCCTAAGCAAAACTATTTCATTTTGTGGTCTATTTTGCTTGTTAGTGAATTAGGGATTGTATCCATATAAAACTGCCTTTTCTCTAACATTGGTTGAGTTTCTTGCAGTAATCCCAATTTCCTGTCGAACCGAGACCCCCCGAGAGTGAACGAATATGGCAATACTTTGAGCAACTGCAGAACACGAGGCCACTGCAGACTGTGATGCCAGCCACTCCGTCTTGCATGACTCCTAGCCCACCTGGCAAGAAGATTTCACCGGGCATGACTCGGATGGAACAGAAGTCTACCCAATGTACTCCTATAAAGGTGCATCCATTGCTGAAGGGGCGAAAGCTGGACGAGGATGATGAGGAGAGATTGCGACGATGGGCTGCTAATGGTTCATTGGAGAAAAGGCAGGTCGTGGCGTCCTATGAAGGAAGGCAACATCTATCATTGGTCCGAGAGGACATCTGCTCACTGCTACCCCAGCGCTGGGTCAACAGCAACGTAAGTAGAACATACTAACAGTTTGATAGAATGAATATGGTTCCTAATATATATCGTGGCTCATATAGATGACCGTAACTCAATTAAAATTTAGCGTACATATTGTTCAGTGGATGTGTTCCACCTTTAATGACTCAGAATCATTGCGGTTTAGGGATGACTGTTACTGTATTCCTCCAGGAATTTTGGTATGCATGAATTTGTGGATTCTTATCGTTCATGATTTGAGGTCTGAAACTAAATAGTACTTTTTTAACAGGAAACTGTGCTGCAAAAGAGGAACTTGGGTTCCTTCAAGGAGGTTCCTACCTTAGTTATGTGGGGCTGGGTCCTCACTTCGGTGATGATTCTAGATTTTTTGACAAGGTAGCAGCTTCCATGCAAAAATGGGTAAGTCAATGCGCTAGTTGAACAAAAGTTGTATGGTTCTTGTACGAGCTAATGCTTGCAGGTTGATGTTTTGGTTTATGTGCTTACAACCCCGTGTTTTTTTACTTGGATGTTGCTTATGATAGGTGATAAACCACTATTTTATGGTTTATCTTGTGTTTAATTGAATGGTTTCATCAAATCTTTACCCACTTATTCATACTAATTGTATGATTTTATAATTCCTTCCTAATATTGTTTTATGGTTGAAAACTTGCTTCCTAGAGATCTTTAATTAGTATATTTTAATCCTCCTTTATACCATTCGATGCCGTGATCTGTGTGTTAAGTATTTCAGGCTTTATAGGGCAGGAATGGCTTAGAGAATGGAGAGGAAGCTTGCAAAAATGGAAAGAACACAATAAATTAAGGAGATGACCAGCGAACACTAACGCGCGCGCATGGCTCACGCGAGCGCACAGAATAAAGAAAATTGCAGCGACGCGTGCGCGTGCTTGATGCGTACGCGCGGATTGGAGTCTGCACGAATGACGCGAACGCGTGGACGACGCGTACGTGTGACAAGAAAAATCGCTAAATGATGCGAACGCGTGACTTGCGCGATTTGCAAAATTAATAGAAAACACTGGGGGCAATTTCGGGCCGCATTTTGACCCAGTTTTCGGCCCAAAAACACAGAATAAAGCCAGGGAACATGCAGAGACTCAACACACATCTTAGACATAATAGACATACAGTTTTAGATACATTAGGATTACTTTTAGTTTTAGATCTGAATCTGGAGAGACATTACTTTCCCTCTAGGTTCACTTTACATTCATTAGTTTTGCTTTTGGATATTGAAGAGTCATTACCTCCGTTGAAGACATTATTCTAGTTTGTTTCTTTACTTACTCTTTTATTTATTTATAACATATTCTTAATTCTTGCTTAAGGTTTGAAATTGGATTATATTCATGGATTGTTGATAGAGAGGATTACTTTTAATTTTAATTAATTTTCAATCTCTATTTTATTTAATTTAATTTATTATGTCTTCTTCTTATATTTTTCTGAGTATTATGTTCATGTCAATGGAGTAGATTTCCTAAACCTGACATGGGAATTGATTAAGAGGAGACACTTGAGTTGGAAGACTTAGGTGTTAGTTAAATTGGAAGTTGTTGGCTAGTTCTGTATTTACTAACGCTAGACCTTCTCAAGGGAGAGGACTAGGATTTACAAATAAGGATTAGCTCAATCACTTGACTTTCCTTTATTTAATAAGGGTTAACTAAGTGAAAACAACAACCTTTTTGATACTACACTTAAGAGATCCCAACAAGGATAGAACTTTCAATTAATCATTCCCCCAGTCAAGGCTTTTTATCCAGAATATCAATAATTATTCTTAGTTTTATTGCTTTAATTTATAATTATTTAATTGCTCACTATCCAAACTCAAACTCTCTTGAAAAATTCTTGATTAATAAGTTAGCACCCTTTCCTGCAACTCGTTGGGAGACGACCTGGGACTCATACTCCCAGTATTTTTATTTCTAAATTTCGTGATAACTTTTCTAAATTGACAAGGCGGATCTTAGTTGATTAAGACTATACTCTCAACGCATTCTCTATATTGATTTCTTAATTAGCCAAATTCTGCCCTCACGTCAATAGGCACTAGGATGTTCCCGTTCATTGCCAATTAGATGGTTCTATATATGTTTTTTAGTTTTCATGTCCTAGGCACTTGTGATTGCGTGTACTTAATTGAGATGTGATTGACTTTCGTTTTTTTAGTTGTTTCGCAACACGTTACATGTTTTAAGAATTTCGCAACTATCTGTATTTGGTGACTAACTTGATCATGTAACTGCTTTGATATTTTTGTTTCCATCACAATGGTTTGCCCCAGTCTGTATCGATCGTCATTGGTGGCTGTATGCCTTTGAGATTGCTCAAAAAAGGCTGTGGGTGCTGGATATTATGTATTCAGAAGAGCATAATAATGAAAGATTAAAAATACATGCTTATGCGGTAAGTATATGTCAACCAATTAGTTCACCGACATCCTCAGTAGTTGAAAATGTGTTTTTGCTAACGTGTTTCTGCTTTCCAGGGGAGAATCATTGAAGACATGGCGAAAGTGTCTGTGCCCGCATATGAGCCCACAGAGAACGGCCTACCTCGTTTCTATCCCAGCGTCCCAAAATAACATAACGAGTCAGTTAAAATGACACCTATCAATACTCTTAATAGCACTTCACTTGATAATGATATCATGGTTGAAAATAATATTTTCTGTTTGTACATATAGCTGTGATTGTGGTGTATTCATGATCAAGTTCATGCAGTTTTGGAGTTTAGAGAAACCCTTGCAGCTTTGGGACAAGGTGAAGTTAAATATGTTATAACAATTAAGTTGTACCTCTTTCAGATCAATTTCTTTATCGCTTTTAGAATTACCGACCAACACGGAATTGCCATGCAGGACGTTGTACAGGAGTTTTGGAAGGAAATCATACTAGACATAGTGATAGGTCCTCATAATTCACAAATTGGGAAGGTGCAGCAGACATTGGACAGCAATCCTGTGCGCCGCAACCAGCCAAGGAAAAAGACTAAGGCTGTGAGATTACCGTTCACGGCATCGAGCACGAAGAGCATGCTGCAGCGTGCGGGGCTACCCACTATAAAGCCAAACAAGGGGGGAAGACAACAGAAGAAGACAAATGCCTAGGTAAAAAATCATCAATATAGACACTTGCCTTACTATATCTATGATTTTCGTGTGATAGAGTTATAGACATTAATATGGCATTTTTCGACTTAGATTCATTTCGTGTGAGCCTCATAAATCTTGTTTCACTACAGGTTTATGATTTCATGTTGCTGATTTTGTCAAGTTGATGGTGACAATCAATCTAAAGGAGAAGCAGAGGAAGGGATGTAACGGAATCCGTTTGACAGCTCAGCTAACTCTATTAACGGAATAGATTTTTATTTACAGTCGAATATTTTTGTAGCATTTTTCAATATTTTAGGTGTATTTTTGTCGTTAACAAAAGTGGAGGTTATTTTTGTCAGCGTTTTGATAATTTGAGGACGGAATTGGTAATTTACTCTACAGTTTTAGATACATTAGGATTACTTTTAGTTTTAGATCTGAATCTGGAGAGACATTACTTTCCCTCTAGGTTCACTTTACATTCATTGCTTTTGCTTTTGGATATTGAAGAGTCATTACCTCCGTTGAAGACATTATTCTAGTTTGTTTCTTTACTTACTCTTTTATTTATTTATAACATATTCTTAATTCTTGCTTAAGGTTTTAAATTGGATTATTTTCATGGATTGTTGATAGAGAGGATTACTTTTAATTTTAATTAATTTTCAATCTCTATTTTATTTAATTTAATTTATTATGTCTTCTTCTTATATTTTTCTGAGTATTATGTTCATGTCAATGGAGTAGATTTCCTAAACTTGACACGGGGGTTGATTAAGAGGAGACACTTGAGTTGGAAGGCTTAAGTGTTGGTTAAATTGGGAATTGTTGGCTAGTTCTGTATTTACTAACACTAGACCTTCCCAAGGGAGAGGACTAGGATTTGTGAATAAGGATTAGCTCAATCACTTGACTTTCCTTTATTTAATAAGGGTTAACTAAGTGAAAACAACAACCTTTTTGATACTACACTTAAGAGATCCCAACAAGGATAGAACTTCCAATTAATCATTCCCCCAGTCAAGGCTTTTTATCCAGAATATCAATAATTATTCTTAGTTTTATTGCTTTAATTTATAATTATTTAATTGCTCACTATCCAAACTCAAACTCTCTTGAAAAATTCTTGATTAATAAGTTAGCACCCTTTCCTGCAACTCGTTGGGAGACGACCTGGGACTCATACTCCTAGTATTTTTATTTCTAAATTTCGTGATAACTTTTCTAAATTGACAAGGCGGATCTTAGCTGATTAAGACTATACTCTCAACGCATTCTCTATATTGATTTCTTAATTAGCCAAATTCTGCCCTCACGTCAATAGGCACTAGGATGTTCCCGTTCATTGCCAATTAGATGGTTCTATATATGTTTTTTAGTTTTCATGTCCTAGGCACTTGTGATTGCGTGTACTTAATTGAGATGTGATTGACTTTCATTTTTTTAGTTGTTTCGCAACACGTTACATGTTTTCAGAATTTCGCAACTATCTGTATTTGGTGACTAACTTGATCATGTAACTGCTTTGATATTTTTGTTTCCATCACAATGGTTTGCCCCAGTCTGTATCGATCGTCATTGGTGGTTGTATGCCTTTGAGATTGCTCAAAAAAGGCTGTGGGTGCTGGATAGTATGTATACAGGAGAGCATAATAATGAAAGATTAAAAATACATGCTTATGCGGTAAGTATATGTCAACCAATTAGTTCACCGACATCCTCAGTAGTTGAA
Source organism: Arachis ipaensis (assembly GCF_000816755.2). Taxonomy (NCBI): domain Eukaryota; kingdom Viridiplantae; phylum Streptophyta; class Magnoliopsida; order Fabales; family Fabaceae; genus Arachis; species Arachis ipaensis. The sequence continues at coordinate 119,273,229 of NC_029789.2, read as the reverse complement.
AATGTGTTTTTGCTAACGTGTTTCTGCTTTCCAGGGGAGAATCATTGAAGACATGGCGAAAGTGTCTGTGCCCGCATATGAGCCCACAGAGAACGGCCTACCTCGTTTCTATCCCAGCGTCCCAAAATAACATAACGAGTCAGTTAAAATGACACCTATCAATACTCTTAATAGCACTTCACTTGATAATGATATCATGGTTGAAAATAATATTTTCTGTTTGTACATATAGCTGTGATTGTGGTGTATTCATGATCAAGTTCATGCAGTTTTGGAGTTTAGAGAAACCCTTGCAGCTTTGGGACAAGGTGAAGTTAAATATGTTATAACAATTAAGTTGTACCTCTTTCAGATCAATTTCTTTATCGCTTTTAGAATTACCGACCAACACGGAATTGCCATGCAGGACGTTGTACAGGAGTTTTGGAAGGAAATCATACTAGACATAGTGATAGGTCCTCATAATTCACAAATTGGGAAGGTGCAGCAGACATTGGACAGCAATCCTGTGCGCCGCAACCAGCCAAGGAAAAAGACTAAGGCTGTGAGATTACCGTTCACGGCATCGAGCACGAAGAGCATGCTGCAGCGTGCGGGGCTACCCACTATAAAGCTAAACAAGGGGGAAAGACAACAGAAGGAGACAGATGCCTAGGTAAAAAATCATCAATATAGACACTTGCCTTACTATATCTATGATTTTCGTGTGATAGAGTTATAGACATTAATATGGCATTTTTCGACTTAGATTCATTTCGTGTGAGCCTCATAAATCTTGTTTCACTACAGGTTTATGATTTCATGTTGCTGATTTTGTCAAGTTGATGGTGACAATCAATCTAAAGGAGAAGCAGAGGAAGGGATGTAACGGAATCCGTTTGACAGCTCAGCTAACTCTATTAACGGAATAGATTTTTATTTACAGTCGAATATTTTTGTAGCATTTTTCAATATTTTAGGTGTATTTTTGTCGTTAACAAAAGTGGAGGTTATTTTTGTCAGCGTTTTGATAATTTGAGGACGGAATTGGTAATTTACTCTACAGTTTTAGATACATTAGGATTACTTTTAGTTTTAGATCTGAATCTGGAGAGACATTACTTTCCCTCTAGGTTCACTTTACATTCATTGCTTTTGCTTTTGGATATTGAAGAGTCATTACCTCCGTTGAAGACATTATTCTAGTTTGTTTCTTTACTTACTCTTTTATTTATTTATAACATATTCTTAATTCTTGCTTAAGGTTTTAAATTGGATTATTTTCATGGATTGTTGATAGAGAGGATTACTTTTACTTTTAATTAATTTTCAATCTCTATTTTATTTAATTTAATTTATTATGTCTTCTTCTTATATTTTTCTGAGTATTATGTTCATGTCAATGGAGTAGATTTCCCAAACTTGACATGGGAATTGATTAAGAGGAGACACTTGAGTTGGAAGGCTTAGGTATTGGTTAAATTGGAAGTTGTTGGCTAGTTCTATATTTACTAACGCTAGACCTTCCCAAGGGAGAGGACTAGGATTTCCAAATAAGGATTAGCTCAATCACTTGACTTTCCTTTATTTAGTAAGGGTTAACTAAGTGAAAACAACAACCTTTTTGATACTACACTTAAGAGATCCCAACAAGGATAGAACTTCCAATTAATCATTCCCCCAGTCAAGGCTTTTTATCCAGAATATCAATAATTATTCTTAGTTTTATTGTTTTAATTTATAATTATTTAATTTCTCACTATCCAAACTCAAACTCTCTTGAAAAATTCTTGATTAATAAGTTAGCACCCTTTCCTGCAACTCGTTGGGAGACGACCTGGGACTCATACTCCTAGTATTTTTATTTCTAAATTTCGTGACAAATTTTCTAAATTGACAAGGCGGATCTTAGTTGATTAAGACTATACTCTCAAGGCATTCTCTATATTGATTTCTTAATTAGCCGACTTCTGCCCTCACGTCAATTTTTGGCGCCGTTGCCGGGGAGTTGCAATTGTGTGCTGAATTATTAATTGGTGTACATATTTTATTTTTATATTTTTTTTTATTTTTACCATAAGCTATATATTTTTCTCATTGAATGACGCATTCACTGCCTGATCCGAGCTTAGCTGCATTTGATCCTGAAATTGAAAGAACTCTTTCACGTATTAGGCGAGCTCGGTGCAGGATAGCCTCTGAGGGTGAATCTGAACCGCCATCTGAGAGTGAAACAAGCTCCTTTACTACTGATTTAGTTGATTCACGTGCAGATAGAATGGCAGCACCTAGGAGGATTACTCTCCAGGAAGCTGGAGCACCAGATTTTACACTGTAGCCGTACCAAGTACATCACCCAACTCTGGCTGCAAACTTTGAGCTGAAGACTGCACTAATCAACTTGATGCCCAAGTTTCATGGCTTACCTGCTCAGGAGCCTATTAAGCACTTAAGGGATTTCCAGACAGCCTGTTCTACTGTTAGGCGTAATGGTGCAGATGAAACTTCTATTCTATTAACCGCCTTCCCGTTTTCTCTTGATGAAAAGGCGAGAGAGTGGTACTACTCCCAACCTGAAGCGACTGTTACCAACTGGGATACGCTCAGGAGATAATTTTTGGAAAAATACTTTCCAGCTGAAGTCACAGATAGACTGAGGAAAGAGATCTCCTGCATTGTCCAAGGAGAATTAGAGATTCTTTATGAGTATTGGGAGCGCTTTAAGAACCTTCTAGACGCATGCCCCCATCACATGATTGACAGATTAGTGTTGATCAGCTAATTCACTCAAGGCATGAAGCCTCGGGATAAAACTACACTGGATGGTGCTAGTAATGGTTCTATGAAAAAGTACAAGACCGGAGATGAAGCATGGCAACTGATCAGCAACTTAGTTGAGTCCACTAGGAATCACAGGCACAGGCACAACCACTCAAAAGTTGTTGCAGAGGTTTCCTCTAGCGTTGAAACTACTGCTCTTACACAGAGTATATGTGAAATGACCAACCTACTGAAGCAAATGCAGTTGAACCAACAACAACAAGCTCAGCCTCACCCACCACAACAGAGCCAACAGTTAGTTTCCCAAAAAGTATGCGGAATCTGTGCTGATTATAGTCATTATACTGATGAATGTTCGTAGCTCCAACAAGAAGACAACACTGTGGCAGCTACTCATAACTTCTATGACTGCCCGAATCAAGGATACAATCAACAAGGCGGCAATTACAACCAAGGTGGAAACTATAACCAAGGATGGCAGGACAACTCCAACCAGGGTTGGAGAGATAATTCCAACCATGGCTGGAGGGACAACTATAACAGAGGAGGCAGAGATAACAATGGAAACCAGAGGTGGAATAACAACAACAGACAGCAGAATCAAAACCAGCCTTACAGAGCACCTCACCTAAGACAATCTCAAGGATTCCAGCATAACCAACAACAAGTTCCTCAGATCACCTATCCTAATTCCTCATCAAATGACGAGATGCTTCGCTCCCTTGCACAAGGACAACAAGACATGCAGACACAGCTGAATTCTACTTTAAATGGTCTGAATGCCACTTTACAAGCTCTCGCCTCCAGGATAGATTCATTACCTAATTCTACCAACCAAATCTCAAGCTCTAGTGGAATTCCTTCTCAAACCCTATCTAATCCCAAAGGTGGCATCAATGCCATCACCTGGAGGTCCGGAACCACACTACAAGAGAGAAACCATGAGGAGCCAAGCCCACCAGAATACGCCCCAACTGAGAATGTGGTGGAAGTGGAAGATGCTGAAGAGGAAGAGGACGTACAAGACATGGTTGAAGAAGAAGCAGTTCAACCAAGGAATGGAGAACCAAGGGAAGCCGAAGCTGTACAAGACGCCATTCCTATCCCCTTTCCACACCTTGCAAAGAAATCCAGAAAGCAGATGGAACTTAATCCTAAAATGGTAGAAATATTCAAAAAGGTTGAGGTAACTGTTCCCCTTTTTTATGACATTCAGCAGGTACCTAAATATGCAAAGTTTCTGAAGGATTTATGTATTCATAAAGATAAAATTAATGAGTTAGAAACTATTCCTTTAGGTAATTCTATATCTGCTTTAATGGGAGGCATACCTGAAAAATGTAGTGATCCAGGTCCATGCATGGTTAACTGTACCATTGGAGGTGTAATATTTTTTGATTACATGTGTGACTTAGGAGCGTGTGTTAGTATAATGCCATTGTCTATATATGATACTTTGAGGCTCCCTCCCTTAAAAAGATCGGCAGCTCGTTTTGTGTTAGCAGATAAGAGCATTATTACAGTAGTTGAAATTGCTGAAGATGTATTAATGAGCATTAAGGGGCTCACATTTCCTATTGACTTCTATATCATGGAAATGCCTCCTAATGACTCAGGAAGACCATCATCAATCCTACTTGGAAGACCATTCCGGAAGACTTCAAAGTTCAAGCTGGATACATTCTCAAGAACTTACTCCTTTGAAATAGATGGCAGAGCAGTGAGCTTCAGTTTAAATGAAGCTATGAAGCACCCTCCGGAAGATCATTCTATCTTTCAGTGCAATATTATTGATGAAATTGTAGCTGAAGTTCACCAAGAAGAAATAGAAGAGAAGCACATAGAGCAAGGTCTAAGTGTGGGGACACCCTCTGAACACAATGCGGACACTTTGCCATTATCACTAGCCCCGAATGATCCAAAGCCTAGCCATGAGCAGAAATTGGAATTAAAGCCCCTTCCTCCACACCTCAAGTATGCTTACCTTGAGGATAATCAGAGGTTCCTAGTTATCATTGCAAGGGAACTCACTTCTCAACAAGAAGAACAACTGCTCAGTGTGCTGAGAAAACATAAGAGAGCAATTGGATGGAGCTTGGCGAATATAGTAGGCATCAACCCTCAAGTTTGTGAACATAGAATATTCTTAGAAGAGGGAGCAAAGCTTGTCCGTCAGCCTCAAAGAAGATTGAATCCCACCATCTTAGAAGTTGTCAAGAAAGAAGTGACCAGGCTACTTGAAGCAGATATCATTTACCCCATCTCAGATAGTGAATGGGTCAGTCCAGTACAAGTGGTGCCCAAGAAGTCTGGAGTCACAACAATAAAGAATGAGCATGGAGAGCTCCTGACAACTAGAGTGCAGAATTCATGGAGGGTTCGCATTGACTATAGGCGTCTCAACCAAGCCACTCGCAAGGATCATTACCCTTTGCCAATTATTGATCAGATGCTTGATCGCCTGTCAGGTAAATCCCATTACTGTTTGTTAGATGGTTATACAGGCTACTTTTAAATTCATATAGCTCCTGAAGATCAGGACAAGACTACTTTTACATGTCCCTTTGGAATGTATGCATATAAAAAGATGCCTTTTGGCTTATGTAATGCACCGGCTACTTTCCAAAGATGCATGATGAGTACCTTTTCAAATCTTATTGAGAACTGTATGAAAGTATTTATGGATGATTTTAGTATTTATGGTGATTCATTCAGCCTTTGCTTGGATAGTTTAGCTAGAGTATTAGATAGGTGTCTTAGTTAAAACCTTGTATTGAATTTTGAAAAATGTCACTTTATGGTAAAACAAGGGATTGTTCTGGGACATGTTGTGTCTAATACTGGTATTTCTGTAGATCCAGCAAAGATAGAGGTCATTTCTAGTTTACCTTACCCCTCCTCTGTGAGGGAAGTCTGTTCGTTCCTTGGCCACGCAAGTTTTTACAGGAGATTCATTAAGGACTTCAGTAAGGTAGCATTGCCTTTATCCAGATTGCTGCAGAAAGATATTGAGTTCGAGTTTAGTGAGGATTGCATGCAAGCATTTGATAAGCTGAAGATCGCCCTGACTCAAGCTCCGATTGTGAGAGGACCAGACTGGAGCCAACCATTTGAGATTATGTGTGATGCCTCCAACCATGCAGTAGGAGTGGCGCTAGCTCAGCGCGAAGGTAAAGACCCCTTTGTAATTGCTTATGCGTCTAAGACTTTAGACGCTGCCCAGTCTAATTACACTACTATTGAAAAAGAGCTTCTTGCTATTGTTTTTGCTCTGGATAAATTTCGAGCCTATTTACTTGGTATTAAGGTGGTAGTGTACTCAGACCATGCAGCTCTAAAATATTTATTGGCTAAAAAGGAGTCCAAACCAAGGCTAATACGTTGGATACTGTTGCTGCAAGAATTTGATTTAGAAATTAAGGATAGGAGTAGTAACAAGAATTTAGTGGCAAACCACTTGAGTCGCCTTGAGCACATTAAGGATGACTCCATCCCTATCAAAGATACTTTCCCATTTGATAACTTGCATGCAGTATCTGAAGTAGCTCCTTGGTGTGCACCTGTAGCTAATTATCTAGTTAGCCACACTTTCCCTCCAAATTTTACTAAGCATCAGAGAGATAAGCTGAAAAGCGAGTCTAAATATTATATATGGGATGATCCATATTTATGGAGGTGTGGTACTGACTAGGTAATTAGACGATGTGTACCACAATCAGAATTCCAGTCCATTTTAGAGGACTACCACTCATCTGAGAGTGGAGGACATTTTGGCCCTCAAAGAACAGCTAGAAAAATCTTAGACTGTGGATTCTGGTGGCTTACTCTTTTTAAAGATGCTGCTGAATTTTATAAATCTTGTTCCCCATGCCAAAGGTTTGGTAATATATCCAAGAGGGATGAGATGCCTCAACAGATTATGCTTTTCTGTGAAATTTTTTATGTTTGGGGCATTGACTTCATGGGTCCATTTCCAAACGCTAATGGGTACCTTTATATACTATTAGCTGTAGATTATGTTTCTAAATGAGTGGAAGCAATTCCTACCCGTACTGATGATGCTAACACTGTTGTTTCCTTTGTTAGAAATCATATTATTTGTCGCTTAAGGCACTCACTTTTGTAACAGCAGACTAACAGGATTGCTGAAAAAGCATGGGATTGTTCATAAAGTAGCAACAGCTTATCATCTCCAAACCAATGGACAAGCAAAAGTGTCTAACAGGAAGATTAAATGCATTCTGGAGAAGATAGTAAAACCTCATAGGAAGGACTGGAGTGCCAGGCTACAAGATGCACTCTGGGCATATAGAACAGCGTACAAGACACCCATTGGGATGAGCCCCTTCCGCTTAGTGTACGGAAAAGCTTGCCACCTTCTAGTGGACGTGGAACACAAGGCTTTTTGGGCTGTAAAGGAGTGCAATATGAATTTTGAAGAAGCTGGTACTAAAAGGAAGCTGCAACTAGCAGAATTGGAGAATCTTCGCCTAGAAGCATATGACAACTCCAGGCGATACAAAGAAAAGATGAAGGTTGTCCATGACAAGCACATAAAAAGGAGAGAATTCAGACCAGGGGAGTTAGTTCTTCTATATAATTCCAGGCTGAGGCTCATGCCAGGTAAACTGAGATCAAGATGGGAAGGTCCATACAGAGTAGAAAAGGCAGAGTCATACGGAGTTTTTTACCTGCGTCATCCTTCTAGCTCCAAATTCATGAAGGTCAATGGACATTGCCTGAAGCTTTATCATGGAGAAAAGTTTAAGGATCACAAAGAACTAGAGGTTTTTCTCTTGGAAGACCCACCCACAGAAGCAGAATGAGCCGAAAGAACGTCCAACTTAAGGACGTAAAAGCAAAGTGCTAGGTGGGAGACAACCCACCATGGTATGATCGTTCCGTTTCAGTTTTAGTTTTATTTTACTTTATTCTATTTTGCTTTTGTTAATGACTCTTCTCATATTCTCTGCATATAGTTTGCATTTACATTTGCATTTTGCATTCTGCATACTGCATAAAAAAAACAAAACGCACGCGACGCGCAAGCGTCGCTGACGCGTCCGCGTCATAGGTGCATTCGGAAGAAAAGAGAATTGAACAGAAAGTCACACGGGAGCGTGGCTAGAGGCATGCCTTAGGCACAAACACGCCCATGCGAACGTATCGCTGACGCGTCCGCGTCGTTTGCGAACCCAGCCTTCCACGCGTGCGCGTCACCCATGCGCATGTGTGACCCTGCAAATTCGACGTAAAAAGGTGTATTGGCCGAAAGTTATGCTGGCTTGGTGCTGGAATGATGCTGGAAGCACAAGCCTTATCACGCAAATGCGTGCCCCACGCGTCCGCGTCATTTTTCAAAATATGGCCATTCACACGATCGCGTCACCCACGCGCACGCGTCACCCAGATTTTTGGCAAAATGCGTATGAAACAGAAAGTTGTGCGTACGCGAGGCTACACTCGCGCCAATAGCACAAATCAGGTCACGCGACACATACACATCACCTGAACTTATCACACACCCCGTGATCGCGTGCTCCATGCGTCCACGTCACATGCGACGCACAACTTATCCAGATCAGCGCCAGATATCTTATTTTTTCTTCAAATCCAAATCTTTTCTTATCCCTTCTTATTTCATTCTTCTCCTTTCTTCCTTCTTTATTCTTTCTCACTTTTTACTTTCTCCTATTTTTCACATCCATTATCAAGGTTCTTTTCTTTTCTTCTTCCCTCTTTACTTTTCCATTAATATTTTTATTTATTTTTTCTTCTTTTTTCTTTTTACTTTCATTATATATGTTTTTCTTTTTCTTTCTTTTTCTTTTTATTCTTTTCATTGGTGTTAGAAATTTAATGACATGATTGTTTTCTTCTACATCTTGCTTGTGAAATATTAAAGAATTGTTTGACAATTACATATTACTTCTTAAAGGGTTGCTTGCATATTCAAATTAATATTTTCAAATAACATATTTACCATGCATGCTCAGTGTTTGTGAAAAAGCCCGTATGGCATCATGCATTACTTTTATGTTATTCTACTACTCTAATGCCTGTTTTTCACAAAACCCCTTTTATATTTTATTGATTAAATATAATTGTCAATACAAACATGTTGTTAGTTTGAAAGAGTTGATAATCTAACTTGGACATTTATTGCTTGATCTATGCTACTCATGCCTTTGTCGGCATGCCAATAAACATCTTGTATTTAATTGTCATCACCTGCACTTGCTATATTTCCAGTGATGAACTTCTCACATGTAGTCATGACCATGTGTTAACGACATCCCTCTTTACTGTGCATTGATTATCACGTATCATGTCCTCTTCCTTGCTCTAGCCCTTGAAGTTTTAAAAGTACTTACCTTTTTCCTTTCAAGATGGCCACCAAGAAGGGTAAAGAGAAAGCTACTACCAAACCACCAGCAAAGAAATGAACAAAAAGAGCACTAGCTGCAGAGCCATCTTCAACAGCTGTAAAGCCCTCAACAAAATAAATCAAGAGGATCATCAAGGTCGATGAAAAGAAGAAAGCCTTTCCGGCAAAGGATACTGCGCGGTTCACTAACCGCTACTGTGAGCAGATGTTCCCCATCCTGGCTGAGAGGAATTATAACAATGAGTACCTTCTTATCCTCCCGACCAATATTGCTGACTTTGTTGAGCCCCGCATTAAGCAAAGACAATGGGAATTCCTATAGAGACAGCCACGGCAGGTTAATCTATCATGGGTAGTTGAATTCTAATCCAATTTTCACATGCCAACCCTGCAGTCTGTCTATGTCCGTTAGAAGCAAGTCCCCATAACTAAAGAGGCCATTCAGCGAGCTTTAAATCTTTCCCCTGCTCCAGAAGGATTGGACGCATTCCAAGAAGCCTCACTCAAGCACCAGACATACCAATTTGACTGGGACGCCGTTCTCAGAGTTATCGCACAACCTGGCAGCATATGGATCTATGGATAAAATCGGTCCCGACCTAAGGGCATATTGGCTTCAGCACTCACCTTGGAGGCTCGAGTATGGGCACAGATCATGTCCCATTACGTCTTTCCGAGCACTCATGAGTTCTCCTTCACTGCAGACATGGCTGTTTTACTCTGGTGTATCATTACAGACCAGCCTCTAAACTTGCCGAGACACATCCGAAATGCTATGGGACACGTACAAATTGTGGGCAACTTCCCTTTTCCCGCCTTGATTTCAGATCTAGTCTCAGCAGCCGGAGTCTCATACAGAGCTGGGGATACCAAGACCACACTTTTGCGGGATGACCAATACGTCCCTAGCGGGAAGTACATCAGACCTCCACATCATAAGCACCTACAACAAATCAGTTGCTCCATCAGATACTTGAGAAGTTAGACCGGTTAGACCGGAAAGGAAAGCAAAGAGAGCGCCGTAACAAGCGCCGATTTACATACCTCAAGGAGCTGATTATTGGTAGCCACCCACCTGAAGAAAACCCAGACACCCCGGACTCCACTTCATTTACCAGCACAGGGAGCCATGACGGTTCCGATGGTGAAGATACTGCTACCAGCTCCCCTTTGTTCCTGACTGATGGCACCGAAGACGGTGCAAAGCTTTAAGTGTGGGGAGGTCGGTCAGTACCTGACTTCCGGAGGTAATTTCTCTTCCTTAACACCAGTAAAATAGGATATTTATTTATAGGATATTTATTTATTTTTCTTTTGTTGGGATAGGATAGATTGCATAGAAATAGATAGTTGTATGCATGTTCTATTTGGTTGAAAAATAATAAATTTCTTTTTAAGACCCTATTTTTGAAAATTTTCACTAATTTAAATTGAATTTTTGTGTTAAATTTGTTAGAAGTTGTATTTGGAACATAGTTTAAAAAGCTAAGAGCACACAACCTGTGAGATTTGAGCCTAATTACATGGTTACATTATTTAACCATAAATATTATTCTTGTGTGTTTACTTCTCTATGATTGTAATATTTATTTTGTTCCATTCTATATGTCCAATGTTTAATGTGTTATATGCATGCATATGATTGAGGCCATTACTTGTTTTAGCTCACTTATCCCAAAATAGCCTACCCTTTCGACCGCCTTTGTTAGCCACTTTGAGCCTTTTTAACTCCATTTGTTCTATGCTTTACCACATTACTATCCTTAAGCGGAAAAATAATTAAATAGCCCAATTGAATCTTTGGTTAGCTTAAGATAGAGATTGTGTGTCAATTGAGTATGGGAAGATTGTGGGAACATGGGTTAATAAGGGAATGTGTCATGATAAAATAATGGGAATTTGGGTACCTACTCATGTGAAACTAGAAAAATTAAAAATCCATGTGCATTGATAATGTTATGTTTATTTTTATGCTTAATTATAAAAAAATCCAAAAATATTCAAGTAATTAAGTAATTAAACAAGGGGATAAAATTACCCCAATGCTAAGTTAAGTTAATAAAAAGATCAATGCATAATTGATACAAGTTAAAAGAAGAGTTGATGCATGAGTATGTAATGCAAAAGTGGGAAAATTTTGGGTAGCTAGGCATGAATTTAAAAGTATAAAGTATATGTATAGGTAAGAGCTTAGGTTAATCAAGGATTCAATTTATAGCTCACTTAACCATATATATACCCTCACATTTACCTTGGCCCCATTACAACCTTGAAAAGACCTCATGATATTTGCATTGGTACATTAAATATTTGTTGATTGGTTAGGTGAAGAACAAGGTTTAGAAAGCATGATTAGAGAAGAGTAGAGTGATTACCCTATACACTAGAGAGACTAGAGTGTACATACACCATCAGTGAAGGTTCAATGCTTAATTCTATGTTCTCTACTTTCATGAGCTGTCTTCTTACAAGTTTACTTGTTTTACTGTATAGTTTGAATTAGTGGAATTTGATTTATTTTTGTCTTGAAGAACTTATTTACTTTTAACCAAGTAGACAAAAATCATATAGTTGCATTCATATACATAGGTTGCATTGCATGAGTCTTACTTTTCCCTACGCATTTATTTTATCTCCTTAAGCTAAGCATGAGGACATGCTAATGTTTAAGTGTGGGGAGGTTGATAAACTACTATTTATGGTTTATCTTGTGTTTAATTGAATGGTTTCATCAAGTCTTTACCCACTTATTCATACTAATTGCATGATTTTATAATTCCTTCCTAATATTGTTTTATGGTTGAAAACTTACTTCCTAGAGATCTTTAATTAGTATATTTTAATCCTCCTTTATACCATTCAATGCTGTGATCCGTGTGTCAAGTGTTTCAGGCTTTATAGGGTAGGAATGGCTTAGAGAATGGAGAGGAAGCTTGCAAAAATGGAAGGAACACAAGAAACTAAGGAGATGACCAGCGAACACTGACGCGCGTGCATGGCTCACGCGAGCGCGCGGAATAGAGAAAATTGCAGCAACGCGTGCGCGTGCCTGACGCATACACGCGGATTGGAGTCTGCACGAATGATGCGAACGCGTGGACGACGTGTACGCATGACAAGGAAATTAACAGAAAATGCTGGGGGCGATTTCGGGCCGCGTTTTGACCCAGTTTTCGGCCCAGAAACACAGAATAAAGCCAGGGAACATGCAGAAACTCAACACACATCTTAGACATAATAGACATACAGTTTTGAGTAAATTACCAATTCCGCCCTCGAATTACCAGAACGCTGACAAAAATAACCTCCACTTTTATTAACGACAAAAATACACTTAAAATATTAAAAAACGCTACAAAAATACCTGACCGTAAATAAAAATCTATTCCGTTAATAGAATTGGCTGAGTTGTCAAATGGATTCCGTTACAACTCTTCCTCTGCTTTTTCTTCATTCTCCCTCCCTCCCTCCCTCCTCAATGCAACTACAACAAAAATAAACATCATCTGCTGTCACTCTTTTTCTCCCTCAAACCTCCCAGAAGCTGCTGCAAGCTGCAACCACAACAACATATCTCAGTCACTTCGAAATTGCAACAACGACAACAACATCATCTTCCTAGATGAAACTCCTGCAACAACAACATTTTCCTCATTATTTCTCTCCTAAAATACGATGTCGCCTCTTCTTCCACGGTTTCTCTCCCTCAAGTACGACAATGGTCTTGCTCTGTCATCTTGCTCATCCACTTCTCCTTCTTCGATTCTTCTCTCTCACTGCCTCTCTCTTTCTCTCTCCTTGTTGTTCTGCTTCTCTCTCTCCTCAATGACGGCACCTGCGGTGATATTGTCCTCTCCTTCCATCCTTCCTCACTCCCTAAAGCAATTACAACAACAATAAGCAACATCTCAGTGACTCCCTCCCTCTTCGAAAACTCCCAGAATAGACCTTACGCCTCACCCTCTTCATCTCAACCACAGTAATAATCAGCCATAATTAGTAATAATCCTCCATAATCAGCAATTTTACAATTTTTCATTATATATTTTTAATAATCTAATAAAAATAATAGAATCCAAAGAGAAATAATGAAAAAGAGAGAAGCTGAAGAGATAGCTCCTCACTGCCCTAGAAAGAGAGGGACTATCCACTGCTGGCTTACTGCGAAAGAGGAGAGTAAGGCGCTGCAAGACAGGTTTCTGACAGCAATGGAGGGGCGGCGAGCAAGCAGTGACGGTGATGGCGAATCTGAGAGGAAAGATCGAGAGATCTGCTGAGAGAGTGAAGAGGGCAAGGAACTGTGAGATCCTCTTCTGACGACAACGGAGGGGTAGCGAGTAAGCAACAGTGGCAACAACGAGGTTCTGCCGTTGAAGACAAAGAGAAAACGGCGTGAGTTGATGAGAAATTGTTCTGTGTATTGGAGAAGTGAAAGTGAGAAGAAGGAAAAAGAAAAAAACGAGCGGGGAGTGGGGTGTGAGAGCGTGGGATAGAGAAGATCGGAAGGCAGCAGCCATAGATTCAGAGTGAGAGTGAAGAGGGTGAGGTGTAAGGTCTTTCTGGGAGGTTTGGAGAGGGAGGGAGTGAGGAAGAATAAAGGAGAAGCAGAGGAAGGGATGTAACGGAATCCGTTTGACAGCTCAGCTAACTCTATTAACGGAATAGATTTTTATTTACAGTCGGATATTTTTGTAGCATTTTTCAATATTTTAGGTGTATTTTTGTCGTTAACAAAAGTGGAGGTTATTTTTGTCAGCGTTTTGATAATTTGAGGACGGAATTGGTAATTTACTCTACAGTTTTAGATACATTAGGATTACTTTTAGTTTTAGATCTGAATCTGGAGAGACATTACTTTCCCTCTAGGTACACTTTACATTCATTGCTTTTGCTTTTGGATATTGAAGAGTCATTACCTCCGTCGAAGACATTATTCTAGTTTGTTTCTTTACTTACTCTTTTATTTATTTATAACATATTCTTAATTCTTGCTTAAGGTTTTAAATTGGATTATTTTCATGGATTGTTGATAGAGAGGATTACTTTTAATTTTAATTAATTTTCAATCTCTATTTTATTTAATTTAATTTATTATGTCTTCTTCTTATATTTTTCTGAGTATTATGTTCATGTCAATGGAGTAGATTTCCTAAACTTGACATGGGAATTGATTAAGAGGAGACACTTGAGTTGGAAGACTTAGGTGTTGGTTAAATTGGAAGTTGTTGGCTAGTTCTGTATTTACTAACGCTAGACCTTCTCAAGGGAGAGGACTAGGATTTGCAAATAAGGATTAGCTCAATCACTTGACTTTCCTTTATTTAATAAGGGTTAACTAAGTGAAAACAACAACCTTTTTGATACTACACTTAAGAGATCCCAACAAGGATAGAACTTCCAATTAATCATTCCCCCAGTCAAGGCTTTTTATCCAGAATATCAATAATTATTCTTAGTTTTATTGCTTTAATTTATAATTATTTAATTGCTCACTATCCAAACTCAAACTCTCTTGAAAAATTCTTGATTAATAAGTTAGCACCCTTTCCTGCAACTCGTTGGGAGACGACCTGGGACTCATACTCCTAGTATTTTTATTTCTAAATTTCGTGATAACTTTTCTAAATTGACAAGGCGGATCTTAGCTGATTAAGACTATACTCTCAACGCATTCTCTATATTGATTTCTTAATTAGCCAAATTCTGCCCTCACGTCAATAGGCACTAGGATGTTCCCGTTCATTGCCAATTAGATGGTTCTATATATGTTTTTTAGTTTTCATGTCTTAGGCACTTGTGATTGCGTGTACTTAATTGAGATGTGATTGACTTTCATTTTTTTAGTTGTTTCGCAACACGTTACATGTTTTCAGAATTTCGCAACTATCTGTATTTGGTGACTAACTTGATCATGTAACTGCTTTGATATTTTTGTTTCCATCACAATGGTTTGCCCCAGTCTGTATCGATCGTCATTGGTGGTTGTATGCCTTTGAGATTGCTCAAAAAAGGCTGTGGGTGCTGGATATTATGTATTCAGAAGAGCATAATAATGAAAGATTAAAAATACATGCTTATGCGGTAAGTATATGTCAACCAATTAGTTCACCGACATCCTCAGTAGTTGAAAATGTGTTTTTGCTAACGTGTTTCTGCTTTCCAGGGGAGAATCATTGAAGACATGGCGAAAGTGTCTGTGTCCGCATATGAGCCCACAGAGAACGGCCTACCTCGTTTCTATCCCAGCGTCCCAAAATAACATAACGAGTCAGTTAAAATGACACCTATCAATACTCTTAATAGCACTTCACTTGATAATGATATCATGGTTGAAAATAATATTTTCTGTTTGTACATATAGCTGTGATTGTGGTGTATTCATGATCAAGTTCATGCAGTTTTGGAGTTTAGAGAAACCCTTGAATAAGGATTAGCTCAATCACTTGACTTTCCTTTATTTAATAAGGGTTAACTAAGTGAAAACAACAACCTTTTTGATACTACACTTAAGAGATCCCAACAAGGATAGAACTTTCAATTAATCATTCCCCCAGTCAAGGCTTTTTATCCAGAATATCAATAATTATTCTTAGTTTTATTGCTTTAATTTATAATTATTTAATTGCTCACTATCCAAACTCAAACTCTCTTGAAAAATTCTTGATTAATAAGTTAGCACCCTTTCCTGCAACTCGTTGGGAGACGACCTGGGACTCATACTCCTAGTATTTTTATTTCTAAATTTCGTGATAACTTTTCTAAATTGACAAGGCGGATCTTAGCTGATTAAGACTATACTCTCAACGCATTCTCTATATTGATTTCTTAATTAGCCAAATTCTGCCCTCACGTCAATAGGCACTAGGATGTTCCCGTTCATTGCCAATTAGATGGTTCTATATATGTTTTTTAGTTTTCATGTCCTAGGCACTTGTGATTGCGTGTACTTAATTGAGATGTGATTGACTTTCATTTTTTTAGTTGTTTCGCAACACGTTACATGTTTTCAGAATTTCGCAACTATCTGTATTTGGTGACTAACTTGATCATGTAACTGCTTTGATATTTTTGTTTCCATCACAATGGTTTGCCCCAGTCTGTATCGATCGTCATTGGTGGTTGTATGCCTTTGAGATTGCTCAAAAAAGGCTGTGGGTGCTGGATATTATGTATTCAGAAGAGCATAATAATGAAAGATTAAAAATACATGCTTATGCGGTAAGTATATGTCAACCAATTAGTTCACCGACATCCTCAGTAGTTGAAAATGTGTTTTTGCTAACGTGTTTCTGCTTTCCAGGGGAGAATCATTGAAGACATGGCGAAAGTGTCTGTGCCCGCATATGAGCCCACAGAGAACGGCCTACCTCGTTTCTATCCCAGCGTCCCAAAATAACATAACGAGTCAGTTAAAATGACACCTATCAATACTCTTAATAGCACTTCACTTGATAATGATATCATGGTTGAAAATAATATTTTCTGTTTGTACATATAGCTGTGATTGTGGTGTATTCATGATCAAGTTCATGCAGTTTTGGAGTTTAGAGAAACCCTTGCAGCTTTGGGACAAGGTGAAGTTAAATATGTTATAACAATTAAGTTGTACCTCTTTCAGATCAATTTCTTTATCGCTTTTAGAATTACCGACCAACACGAAATTGCCATGCAGGACGTTGTACAGGAGTTTTGGAAGGAAATCATACTAGACATAGTGATGGGTCCTTATAATTCACAAATTGGGAAGGTGCAGCAGACATTGGACAGCAATCCTGTGCGCCGCAACCAGCCAAGGAAAAAGACTAAGGCTGTGAGATTACCGTTCACGGCATCGAGCACGAAGAGCATGCTGCAGCGTGCGGGGCTACCCACTATAAAGCCAAACAAGGGGGGAAGACAACAGAAGAAGACAAATGCCTAGGTAAAAAATCATCAATATAGACACTTGCCTTACTATATCTATGATTTTCGTGTGATAGAGTTATAGACATTAATATGGCATTTTTCGACTTAGATTCATTTCGTGTGAGCCTCATAAATCTTGTTTCACTACAGGTTTATGATTTCATGTTGCTGATTTTGTCAAGTTGATGGTGACAATCAATCCAAAACCTCTACGTGGATGGTGTTTATGCTAGGCATTAGGATGTTTCTTTTCTTTATAAATTGGATGGTTCTGAATTTGTTTTCCAATTTATCATGTTTTAGCCAAGTGAGTGGCTCGTGTTTTGTTAGATACTCCTCAGCAGGTTTCATATGTTAAGTAATTCAGGATTCTCAAGCAATTAGTTTTCAAATTGTGGATGTCTCTAGTTCATTAATCAATGCATTGCCTATTTATACTATTTAGTCAACTCTGATCAGTGTATATAACCCTTTTGTTCATGCCTATGCTTAAGTGGCAATTCTTTCCATTCACTAGCGTGGTGTTAACTAAGTGGAGGCATTATTTATTTTTTTTATCATTGTTTTCTATTGCTGAAATGGTGAAGTTGCTGGAACTTTAAGCATTGCACGGCCTTCGGTCGTAATCAGTTTAAACGGCTGATTCGTTTACGGTGGCACCGGTGACTTTGACCAAGATTTTAAGTGCATGTGCTTTTGATAGGCACTCGGATGTTTCTTCTCATTGTGAAATGGATGGTTTCGGATATGGTTTCTTTGTTTCATGTGTTAAGCATTAACTACTGCATGCACTTCATTGAGATGTGAATGCCTTTTGTTTTTTTTCTTAATACTCTTCAACAGTTTTCAGGGCGAATTTAATGATTTTTGCGAACAAATAAGTGACAATTCGTTTCCTTAAAACCATAATAACCAATAATTGGGGAAAAGATAACAACAGTTGTGCTTTTGTTTCTTTGAATGAATACTTCATAACAGGATAAATGCAAGTGACAAAACAAAAAAGGGAAGAGTTTATTCAGTTGTGTCTAAAGAACCAAGAAATCTAGCTAAGTATGACAAAACACCCACGCCAAGAAACCTAACCATATATGCCTAAAAGAGTTCAACATGGGTATGAATCCGCCACCATCCGATGAATTCCATATAGTAGAATCCTCAAATCTTTTATTTACAGAACCATCATGATCATTATCTGTCTGAAGGTCAGCAACATCCTACAAGATGCACAACACAAAGAGAACAGCATATATAAATCAAGAACACTATTCTATAAGAAAAAATTAAAATATACGTCACTTCTAACACATACCAGATGTAATTTCCTTTTCCTTTTTTGCATTGACTTCTTAATTGACTTGTCCAACTCTGCTCCAAGTCTCTTACTCTTCGGCCGTCCTTTGGTTTTAACTCTTGAGGGTCCCTGTATGTCATGTATAATAACACTGCCTGTGCTCTGTGTGGGCATGGTATTCTGAGTCGCATCAAGAGTAGGGGAACGCATGCTGGCACGGTAATCAGTCAGCTTGAACTTTGCATCCCAAAGGGTAGCTCGCAAGATGGCTGCTTCCTCATCACAGGCAACAAACTATTGAGCAACGTTATAGAACTCTAAAGTGAGTGGCTCGTGTTTTGTTAGATACTCCTCAGCAGGTTTCATATGTTAAGTAATTCAGGATTCTCAAGCAATTAGTTTTCAAATTGTGGATGTCTCTAGTTCATTAATCAATGCATTGCCTATTTATACTATTTAGTCAACTCTGATCAGTGTATATAACCCTTTTGTTCATGCCTATGCTTAAGTGGCAATTCTTTCCATTCACTAGCGTGGTGTTAACTAAGTGGAGGCATTATTTATTTTTTTTATCATTGTTTTCTATTGCTGAAATGGTGAAGTTGCTGGAACTTTAAGCATTGCACGGCCTTCGGTCGTAATCAGTTTAAACGGCTGATTCGTTTACGGTGGCACCGGTGACTTTGACCAAGATTTTAAGTGCATGTGCTTTTGATAGGCACTCGGATGTTTCTTCTCATTGTGAAATGGATGGTTTCGGATATGGTTTCTTTGTTTCATGTGTTAAGCATTAACTACTGCATGCACTTCATTGAGATGTGAATGCCTTTTGTTTTTTTTCTTAATACTCTTCAACAGTTTTCAGGGCGAATTTAATGATTTTTGCGAACAAATAAGTGACAATTCGTTTCCTTAAAACCATAATAACCAATAATTGGGGAAAAGATAACAACAGTTGTGCTTTTGTTTCTTTGAATGAATACTTCATAACAGGATAAATGCAAGTGACAAAACAAAAAAGGGAAGAGTTTATTCAGTTGTGTCTAAAGAACCAAGAAATCTAGCTAAGTATGACAAAACACCCACGCCAAGAAACCTAACCATATATGCCTAAAAGAGTTCAACATGGGTATGAATCCGCCACCATCCGATGAATTCCATATAGTAGAATCCTCAAATCTTTTATTTACAGAACCATCATGATCATTATCTGTCTGAAGGTCAGCAACATCCTACAAGATGCACAACACAAAGAGAACAGCATATATAAATCAAGAACACTATTCTATAAGAAAAAATTAAAATATACGTCACTTCTAACACATACCAGATGTAATTTCCTTTTCCTTTTTTGCATTGACTTCTTAATTGACTTGTCCAACTCTGCTCCAAGTCTCTTACTCTTCGGCCGTCCTTTGGTTTTAACTCTTGAGGGTCCCTGTATGTCATGTATAATAACACTGCCTGTGCTCTGTGTGGGCATGGTATTCTGAGTCGCATCAAGAGTAGGGGAACGCATGCTGGCACGGTAATCAGTCAGCTTGAACTTTGCATCCCAAAGGGTAGCTCGCAAGATGGCTGCTTCCTCATCACAGGCAACAAACTATTGAGCAACGTTATAGAACTCTAAACACAGATGCTTGAACAAGTTGTGGCTTTCATCGGTCTGAGCCACGTCATGGCTACTCTTAATGTAAGTGTGCTTGCAGATGACATTCTTACTCCATCGAGGAAGAACATAGTAGCTCGGTACTGTGTCAACTCTGTAGTATGACCACACCACAAGGGTGTGGGAACACAATATACCAGCGGATTCAAACTTGTTGCACTCGCACCGACTCTTTTGACTCAAAGGGTCAAACTCTACTATGAAAGTATGGTAGACAGGCTTCCTCCAAAATAGCTTCTGCTCATCCATTTTAATAGAAATTGTATCTCCCTTTTGTTCAGTTGACCGAACCACGCAATTAGTTTTTTTTCTTACCTCCAGCTGAAGGGTTTTGAACATATTACAGATGTATTCCTACTGAAACTGTCTCTCAATGCAAGTGCTCCCTATACATGGGATGACTTCTTTCGAGTCCGCAGCGTCATCTTCAAGCTCCTTTTGCTCCTTGTTTCTAAGCACATTGTCGTATTCATGGACGAACTGAACCAACCCACTCTTGCAATGCAGAAATCCACCATAAAATGCGTGCATACTTTCACTACGATGTGTACTCCTCACGCCGGCCCAAAATTCACTCTTGAAGAATATTGGAACCCACTTCTGTCGATTCGCATAAAGGTCTGCCCCAAAAAAAAATAGCATAAGAGTGCCGCTTATACACAACATGATGACAACTTCCAAAGCACTAATAAAACAAATAAAAAAATATCCAGACACACTATGAGAAAAAACATCTGTTTGTGTATTGAAAATAACATCCACTGACTAGTAAGGTAGAAAACTCAGTGACATTTCTCAGAAAAAACACAAGAACAGAATCAAGCCGGAAGAAATAACATGAAGTGGATAAGTAGGCAACATGAAATCAACATATTGGATTTAATTTAACGATCACAGACTTGCTAACCATCTATTATGGCGTAAGTCAAATTCTTTGATGAAACCAACCCAATAAACTTCAAACGATTCACTCGAAGAAGAATTCCACACAATGTGATTCATCATTGCACTCAATTCTCCGTACCTATCGTAGCCACCGAGTTTGAATTGTGATTTCTTAATTATGTGCCAGATGCACCATTTGTGGATAGTATTAGGTAGGACCTTCCTAATAGCACCAGCCATCGCCTTGCACTGGTCAGTGATGATCCCCTTGGCACAGTCTCAACGCATCTCACCCACTGTGTGAACACCCACTCGAAACTAGGGATCTCCTCACTCCAAAGTAAAGCACAGCCAAGAAGAGTAGATTTCCCATGGTGGTTTACACCGACAAAGGATGCAAGTGGTGGACCATGCCTGATAATTGATAAACCCATATTTTATGATATATTTTATGCTTAGTTTGAGTGATTTATTCAATCCTTCACCCACTTATTCATATTAATTGCATGGTTTTACTTTCCCTTCCTTATTGTGTGATGTATGTGAAAAACATGTTTCCTATGCTTTAAAATTAAATATTTTAATTACCCTTTATTTCCATTCAATTCCGTGATTAGTGTGTTGAGTAGTTTCAGATCTTCTAAGGCAGGAATGACTTAAAGGATGGAAAGGAAACATACAAAAATGGAAGGAAAGCACAAAATGGAGTTCGTGAAGAAAGTGGCATCCATGTGATCGCATGGACGACGCGGCCGCATGCCAAGCGCGAAGAAGCAGCGACGCGGCCGCATGACTGACACGACCGCGTGATAAGGAAAACTCCAATTGACGCAACCACGTGACCCACGTGGACGCGTGACAGAGGCCATGCACCAGAAATTACAGAAATCGCTCCCAGCGATTTCTAAAGTCCTTTTTGGCCCAAATCCAAGTCCAGAAGGCATAGACTAGAGGTTATGAAGTGGGAGAATGCATCCATTCAAAGAGAGTCTCCACTTTAGTTTAGTTTTCATGATTTAGATTTAGTTTAGAGAGAGGTTCTCTCATCTCTCTTCTCTCTTTAGGATTAGGATTTAGAATTAGATTTTATTCGCTTTCAGGATTATCTCTTTATCAGGTTCAATATTCCCTTTTATTTATTTTTGCAATTTGATTTATGAATTCTTCCATGTTACAGACTACTCTTTTGAATTAATGTTATTTGAGGTATTTCAGTTTAATATTGCTTTCTTTTATTTATGTTGCTATTATTCCCAGTCTGAAGGAATTTTTATTCAAGTAGATTTACTTTTCTCCTTTTGGTCTTGGTTAAGAAATCAGTAACTCATGAGTTATCAAACTCAAACATGATTGATAATTGTTATCTTTGTTAATTGAATTGAACTTCAATAATCCCAATATTTTCTTAGAAAATAAATAGGATCCGAAGATCAAACCAATTAATCCCTTGACCTTCCTTTATCTTAGTAAAGGTTAACAAAGTAGAATTAAGATTCGATTTTCATCATCATTGATAAGGATAGCTAGGATAGGACCTCCAATTTCTCATACCTTGTCAAAAGTTTATTTACAGTCATTTATTTATTTTACTTGCCATTTAAATTGCTTGTTCTTCATTTGCTTTATTTGCTAATTAGACTATTCACTCCTCATTCTCAAAACCCCAATTTACAATCTCCATAACCAATAATAAGAACATACTTCCCTGCAGTTCCTTGAGAAGACGACCCGAGGTTTGAATACTTCGGTTATCAATTTATTTAGGGGTTTGTTACTCGTGACAACCAAAACGTTTGTACGAAGGGATTTCTGTTGGTTTAGAAACTATATCTACAACGCGACTGTTTTTATGAAATTCTTTACTAGCAAAAATCCCGACGTCAAAATGGCGCCGTTGCCGGGGAACTGCAATCGTGTGCCTTATTATTGGTTATTGTAAATATTTTCTTTTACTTGTTTATTTGTCTTTATTTTCCCCTTTTATTTTTATTAGCTACTATGAATTCTCACCCTTTTCGCTTTGAGTTTAGTTCTAATATTATTGAAAGGAACGAAAGTTATAATAGGAACATGCATCAAGGTCAGAGCAATCAAAGATGGATGGAGCTAAGAGGATCTGATCAACCCTTTAGGCAACAACACCCTCCAAGATATCATAGACAAAGACCATTCTACAATGCATACCAAGCAAATAGACGTGGTGGACAGCCTTGTAATCACCAACAAGCCCCACCCTGTGCTTATAGACCACCCTCTCAACATAACTTCGAACCACCACACTCACAAGCTCCTTTTCACCATTCACCACCGTATGATCCTCATTTACCCCGATTCCAATCCAATTACTCCCAAACATCACCACTTCCCCATGTACCATATCCAAATCTATCACCCCGAGAATCAGAAGTTCGCCTCAAGAAAACAGTAGATCAACTTCAAACAACCCTTCATCAACTGGAGCAAGCAGTAAGGCAATTATCTTCTAGACGTTCGAACATTCAAGAACCTCCCACAACCCCATGTGGACAATCCAAAGAAGAGCGTAGCATGAAAGAGATACTAGAAACTCCAGTGGACAAGACAAAGCATGGCTTCGTACTGGAACAAGTAGAGGAAGTTGTTATTGTAAAAGAAAAAGAGTTGGTTGAAGACTTAGGAGACGCTGAACCTCCATGGGAATCCAAAGTTGTGGAGCATTCTGTCAAGGACGTTACAATTGATGCTAAGGAGGATTGTGCGCAATCCCCAGAGCAAGTCTTTCATGAAAAACTAGACAGAATAACCCAAGAAGCAAGTCTCCTTGATGATGATAATCTCAAATCAAGTTCTTCTAGTAATGAGCTTGCATCTGCGAGTGAATTCTCTGAGATCGAAGAATCTTTCCCAAGTGAATACGAAGATGATACGGAGGTAGATTTCTCTCAACCTCCAGTCTATGACTTAAGTGATGAGGAAGACATAGATGGCTTTGATCAGGACATGGATACATTTGAAGAATCTTGCAAAGAAGTGGAGAATTTCACAGAAGAGCAGAAGGGAGTAGAACTCACAGAACCACTGGAACCACCTATCCCAGGGCCATTACCACCCAATACAAGCTTCAAGTGGGTACAATCCTTAACCTTTAACTGTATTTTTCCGCTTGAATATGGTTTGCTTGAAACAGATGGCCAGCTTAGAGCTCTTTGCGGCTTTAAGAGCAAGCGGGACATGGCTTGTACTCAGAGCTGGTGCACAAGGTTCAATAAGGTTCCACGCTTCAACTCGAAGTATAAGGATTGGTTTCATGTTCAATCGGATGGATCTCGGAAAACGTTTGGTTATCCTGGTGAGAATCTAATTTCTAAACCGCCCAGATGGAAAGTATAGATCAAGACGGCAGATTTAAAAGCAAAGTTTGGGATCCTGGAATCTATTTTGACATTCGTTACCCCGGGAGCCTGACAATCAGTCTGAAGCTACTCAGAAGCTTCACATGCCTAGTTTGGGACCCCGGAGGCTATTGGCATTCTAAGCATTGGTGGAGATTTCTGGATGAATTTAAGCATAAGCCGCCATAACAGGAAGCTCATCCAATGTCCAACTTAAGGACTTTAACTAAAAGTGCTAGGTGGGAGACAACCCACCATGGTATGAACGTCCCTTTTTCAAATTTTTATTTAGTTTTATTTGTTTTCAAGTTTTATATTATTATATTGAACCTGGAGTTTTGCATCGCATTCATATTAATCATTGCATTCTGCATACTACATAAAAAAAAAGGTGTGTGACGCGACCGCATCATTCATGCGATCGCATCAAGTTACGACAAACACTTCCCACGCGACCGCGTCATTCACGCAGCCATGTCATCTGGAGATCGGCGTAAAGATCCAACGTCCAGAAAGTTAGGCTGGAATCGTGCGGCCATTGTGAGTTTTGCACAAATGGTCCACGCGATTGCGTCACTCACGCGATCGCGTCATTTGCACAACACCAATGCTATGCGATCGCGTGAGCGACGCGATCGCGTCGCATGGATTGCATCACACCCCCAAAAGGAGATAGAGAGTTGCGCTAAAACGACGCTGAAATTGTGCGTTTGGCACAAATTCCAGTGACGCGATCGCATGCCTCATGTGATCGCATCATTCACTCTTTTTCCATTCCATAAGATTGCACCACCCACGCGATCGCGTCAACCACCATTTCAGCCCAACCACGCGACCGCGTGCCCACGCAATCGCGTGGATTCAAACTTATAACCCCCCAGTCACGCGAACCCTACCAGTCGCGCCCCCCCCAAACCCTTCTTCTTCCTCTCTTCTTCTCCAACCAAGCGCCCCCTTCCTTCCCCTCTCTCCCCTACCCCCATTACCCCTACCTTTCCCTCCCTGCCTCCGAACAGCAACCACCGCCACCGCGCCACCCTTCACCGCCGCGCCAGACACCACCGCCACCATCCCCAGCCACCTCTCTACCTCACTCTCTTTAATTCGCCTATTAGGTTCCGACGAACACCACCCTTCTATCCATTCGTAGTTAATTCATATTTTTCTGTTTATGTTCATATTTAGGCTAGTTAGATATGCATGTTGTAGTGGATTCTAGGTTGTTAAGGTAGCCTAGGATGTGGTTAGTGGATTTAGGCCTGTTTAATTGCACTATTCGTGTTTCTTGCTTTATCAATTTGCAATTCTGCTGTTGCTGTATGTTAGTCATGTTCATATGCTGTTCTTCAAGTTCATGCTGCTATTGCAACTGTTCTTTCTTGTTTATACTCTTTAATTGCAATCTATTTTAATTCATATGAACTATTCTGATTGCTATTTATTTTCCGGGAACATCCAATTTTAGCCGGAATGCTGCTAAATTTCTGTAAACTATTTTGACTTTCATTCATGTTTTGGTTTTGGTTATTTAAACTCTGCTTTACTCTGCTTTTACCAAAACCATTCATGAATGCCAGGGTAAGCTTTCTTATCCTTTTTTATTTCCTGGTTCATAAATTGCATTTTTGATGCTTAGATTCAAATTTTTGCTATTTCTATATCTATCTGAATCATCATCAACCTGTTTTTCTTGTTTGGCTATGAGTTACCTGTAGCCTCTAATTGTGAATGCTTGTTACTTAGAAACTTATCATTATGCCACTTACCTTAACCCACTTTTTAATAACCCACTAATTTTAACTTCCTGAACTCTTTTTCAATTCTAACCAACCTAACCTTTCACAATATTTCTTCTGGTTTTTCACTTTCTTCTAACCTACTAACCATGGCATACTGATACTTTTTTCTATTTAACATGCCTTCTATTACATTTTGGATTGTGAATTCTTCTTTTCGGACTTTTAACTCCTATACAATCCTTAATGCACATTTACTTAACTCATATTCCTTATCCTATTGCTCCTTTGCCACTTTGTGTTTCTTTTGACTATTTGCCTATTTGTTTTTTTGTTTTTATTATATCCTGGTTTTCTGTTTTTCAGGATGTCTGCCACCCAGAGAAAGGGAAAAGCAAAGGCAACTACTGGCAAACGTAAAAGAGGAGAATCCACCATGTCCATCATGGATATCATGCACGATGACTCCTGGCGGGAGAAAAACTTTACCCCGCATGAGAAGGCTGACCAGCTACTCCCTGCTAATGATCCAATAAAGTTTGCAAACCGATACTGTGAGCTGAAGTATCCGGTGTTTGCAACCTCTAGGAACATATACCTGGAGAGGACTTTGAAGATCCCAGAAGAACTCCAGCAATACTCCTCTGATCAGATCAAACAAAGAGGCTGGTTTTTCCTGGAGAAAAACCTGACTGAGGTCAATGCATCTTAGGTAAGGGAATTCTACTGCAATTACTTCAAAACTTCCCTAGATGCAATGAACCTTAGAGGGAAGCAGATTCTGGTCACTGAAGAGGCCATTGAAGATGTTTTGAAACTTCTGCCTAAAACTGATCAGCTGGATGGCTATCAAAAAGCTGAGGAGGACATGCGCTTCATGAGATTTGATTGGGATGCAGTCAAGGCCAGGATAGCCCTTGACCCGACCGTTCCTTGGATTATGAGTCAGAACACTACCATGCCAAAGGAAATCAAGCGGATTTACTTGAATGATGAGGCTCGGCTTTGGCATCAGATACTTAGCAACTTCATTATGCCGAGTACTCACGAGACTGAGTTACCAGCCGCTATGATCACCCTCCTATGGTGTGTGATGGAAGGTAAGGACCTGTATCTGCCACGCTTTATCCGGTACTATATGGCCAGGGTCCACGTCCGAGGCACTCTTCCCTTTCCTTATCTGATTACCCAGCTAGGCCGTCGAGCTGACGTGCCTTGGAGGATGCTGATGAAAAGTCACCTGCTGCAGAATGCAAGAAGATTATCCCTCACAGCAGGAACTTTCTGGCTTTGGGCTACAGACCTCCTTTCCTCACTGCTACTGCTGAGACAGCCACACCGTCTGCTGGCCCCTCTTCCTCTACAGCTACCCCAGCTACCCCTGCCACCACCACTGCACCTCTACCTGCCCCAGAGCCCGTCTATCATCTAGTGCACCGCCTGTTTCGACGGCTTGACCAGATGGAGCATCGCAACAAGCGACGCTATGAGCACCTGAAGCTGATGATACGATCTGGCGACATCCCCTCCGAGCCTGACACACCATCCGAAGCATCTGAGGAGGAGGCGGATGATCACGAGGCAGCGACCCATCCACAGAGCGAGGCCGAGCAGGCAGGCACATAGCAGGCCGCATCACTTCAAGAGGCTCCGCCTCAGATTCAGGCTGTAGATCCCGAGATCCTTATCCAGTCAGTACCTCCTCTGCAGTAGGCAGATCCTCAGACCACCACCTCAGAGACTCCGGCCACACATCCTTCCAGTGATGACACCCCTTCACACCCTGCTTGAGTGAGCATAAGGGACGATGCTTCATTTTAAGTGTGGGGAGGCCGTCATCTCTGGCGTATTTTTTGGTGAACTACTACAGAATCTTTTACTTTATTTTGCTACTTTTCTGTATTTTTTTCTTTATTTTTATTTTTATTTTCTCAGTACTTATACATTACTCTTTTCATGTATTTTGATTATATTTTTGCATGTTGCACCTTAGTTCATATTTTAGTTATCTAGTTTAGTTGCAATTCTAACTTATTAGTTATAGAAATTGTGGATTAATTAGTATAGTTTACCCTTTTTAACATATGATATTTTAGCTTAGATTGAAAATATAAAAAGGAAGTAAACTAGAGACTTGAACATAATAGAAACAATCCACACACCTTGTATATATAGCATTACATGTTAGTTAGTTAACAACATTTCATCAAGGAGAAACACTAGAACTTTAAAGCCACCTTAAGTTTTACATTGAGAATAATGGGAATTTTTAACTAAACTTGCATGACATATATAACTGATATATGAATTTTGAGTTAGAGAACACACAGCCTGTGAGTTTTGAGCTTAATTGTATGGTTACATTCAAACCATAATTTTTATTCCTGTGTGTTCTGCCCTTCTTATTTATTCTGGTATTCTTTACTTTGTTTTAATCTATATGTCCAATTATTGAATAGAAATACATACCAAGAGAGTGATTGAGGCCATTATTTGATTTTAGCTCACTTATCCCAAAATAGCCTACCTTTTACATCACCCTTGTCAGCCCCCTTGAGCCTTTAAATCCCCTTTTATTCTATAAACCACATTACTAGCCTTAAGCAGAAAAACAAAATAAAAATTCCAAGTTGAATCCTTGGTTAGCTTAAGATAGGAAGTATGTACAGTTTAAATGTGGGAAAACCTATTGGGAACATGGATGATAAAAACAAAAGGGTAGAAAAGTTGAAAAGAATAAAATAATTCAAAATAAAAGTTTTGGGAAGCATGCTCATGTGAAATCAAAATAATTGAATTACCATGTGCATTAAAAAAATGTTATTTTTCAAGTAGTTGAATAAAGGGGACACAAAAGAATTCCCCAAATGTGAAATAAAGCAATGCACATGGGATAAAAATAAACATTGAAACATGAGCATGTAACATCAAAAGTGGGAAAATATGGGAAAATAGGTAAAGAAGCTTTGCTTTACAAAGTATGTATGTTAGGTGAGATCTTAGACTAATTAAGGATTCACTTATTAGCTCACTTAGCCTTATACATATACCCTTACCTTTACCTTGGCCCCATTATAACCTTAACTAAAGACCTCATGATTTTTGGTATGTCTATATTCTATAATTGTTGATTGGTTAGATGAAGAACAAAGTTATAGAAAGTAAGAATAAAAAGAAGAATAGAGTGATTAGCCCAATAAACACTAAGTGACTAGAGAGTAAACACAAAATCCAGTGAGGGTTCAATAGCTCATTAACATATATCTATGCTTAAATTATTAATTGTCTTGCAAGTTTGTAAAATATTTTTCTTTCCCATCTCAATTGTAAAAGTGCTTTATTATTATCTAAGGTTTGGCTATGCATATATGACTCCTTGAGAATGTGAATTAATTTAACTACATGCAAACTTTATATACAAGTGAATAAAAATTAGAATTGCATGATGCATCTAGGTAGTTGCATTTAGATTAGATTGCATTGCATGGTATTCCACCACTTTAACCTAACATTACTCTTAGATTTAGCATGAGGACATGCTATTGTTTAAGTGTGGGGAGGTTGATAAACCCATATTTTATGATATATTTTATGCTTAGTTTGAGTGATTTATTCAATCCTTCACCCACTTATTCATATTAATTGCATGGTTTTACTTTTCCTTCCTTATTATGTGATGTATGTGAAAAACATGTTTCCAATGCTTTAAAATTAATTATTTTAATTACCCTTTATTTCCATTCGATGCCGTGATTAGTGTGTTGAGTAGTTTCAGATCTTCTAAGGCAGAAATGACTTAAAGGATGGAAAGGAAACATACAAAAATGAAAGGAAAGCACAAAATGGAGTTCGTGAAGAAACTGGCATCCACGCGATCGAATGGACGACGCGGCCGCATGCCAAGCGCGAAGAAGCAGCGACGCGGCCGCATGATTGATGCGACCGCGCGCCTTAAGCAGAACACATATGGCGCGGCCGCATGACTGACGCGACCGCGTGATAAGAAAAACTCCAATTGACGCAACCGCGTGACCCACGCGGACGCGTGACAGAGGCCACGCACCAGAAATTACAGAAAACGCTCCCAGCGATATCTGAAGCCCTTTTGGCCCAAATCCAAGTCCAGAAGGCATAGACCAGAGGTTATGAAGTGGGAGAATGCATCCATTCAAAGAGAGTCTCCACTTTAGTTTAGTTTTCATGATTTAGATTTAGTTTAGAGAGAGGTTCTCTCCTCTCTCTTCTCTCTTTAGGATTAGGATTTAGAATTAGGATTTTATTCGCTTTCAGGATTATCTCTTTATCAGGTTCAATATTCCCTTTTATTTACTTTTGCAATTTGATTTATGAATTCTTCCATGTTACATACTACTCTTTTGAATTAATGTTATTTGAGGTATTTCAGTTTAATATTGCTTTCTTTTATTTATGTTGCTATTATTCCCAGTCTGAAGGAATTTTTATTCAAGTAGATTTACTTTTCTCCTTTTGGTCTTGGTTAAGAAATCAGTAACTCAGGAGTTATCAAACTCAAACATGATTGATAATTGTTATCTTTGTTAATTGAATTGAACTTCAATAATCCCAATCTTTTCTTAGAAAATAAATAGGATCTGAAGATCAAACCAATTAATCCATTGACCTTCCTTTATCTTAGTAAAGGTTAACAAAGTGGAATTAAGTTCGATTTTCATCATCATTGATAAGGATAGCTAGGATAGGACCTCCAATTTCTCATACTTTGCCAAAAGTTTATTTATAGTCATTTATTTATTTTACTTGCCATTTAAATTGCTTGTTCTTCATTTGCTTTATTTGCTAATTAGACTATTCGCTCCTCATTCTCAAAACCCCAATTTACAATCTCCATAACCAATAATAAGAACATACTTCCCTGCAGTTCCTTGAAAAGACGACCCAAGGTTTGAATACTTCGGTTATCAATTTATTTAGGGGTTTGTTACTTGTGACAACGAAAACATCTGTACGAAGGGATTTCTGTTGGTTTAGAAACTATATCTACAACGCGACTATTTTTATGAAATTCTTTACTAGCAAAAATCCCGACGTCAATAATATAGTAAAAGCAAATGTGAGGCAACATGACAAATTTAACAGATAACTGCTCTTGCAATTCACCAATAAGTATACAGACCTGTTTCTTCTGTAAGTGGTGTCGAACGACACCACATCTCCATAATATTCATACGAAGCCCTGCACCTTGCATCTACCCAGAGTGCGCTCCTAAATTTATTAGCATCGTCAACATCTATGGCATAAAAGAAATTAGGATTGATCTCCTTCATTCGAACGAAATAATTCATCATCCTCTTGAAGTCTACATTGTCATCGGAGCATCGGAGATTGCTTGTGATGTAATTTCTGACATCATTTTCTGAAAAATTCAGGTTTGAAGACCCACCAACCTCGTTTGCCAGTGCTAGATACGTCTTTTTGGGTTTTATACCACCCTCGTCGTTATCCGTGATGACGCACTTAGCATGCATGGTCAACTCCCTATACTCATGATAGTGGACAGCTTTCTTAGCCGAACAGGGGTGAGAATGCCTCAATTCTAACCTAGACACAACCCAACATTCCTTCTCCCTGTCCAGCATGACATACATCCTTGCTCTGCATCTTGTGGCTGTTATTCTGTTCGACCGAATTGCTGCCTTAACCCGAGATTCCCGATAACCGTCTCAAGTGCAGTGAAGAGATTGATTAATGGGTATCTTTGCGTCCTTCCGCGTCTTGTCGAAATTCGTGTTCCTGACTTTAGTTACGAACCCCAATTTCTTTGCATAATTTGCATAAAACTCATGTGCCAAATGCAACGAATCAAAACTCATTCCTATGACTGGGATTTTCTCTTCACTGATCCCACTATGATCCGGCAACTGTAAAGCCAATTCACAGAACCAAATACGAATTAAAGATAGTATTAACGTGGTAACTATAACTGCTAACAAACAATAAGAAATAATCCAAACCTCATGTCTTAATTCTAACTCATCCTTTCTCATCACCATGACGTTGGTAATTTCGTCGACCTTCAATTAAAGACCATCGGAAAAAAAACTTTAATCAACTTATGACCATTAGTATATAATGAAGCAATCCAATAAAACATATCAACAAATAAAAGGAAACACATATAAGAGTCAAGCATACTTTATTAATATCTCAACTAACCACATCATTGCTCCAGATTTTCCCAAAAAAATCAATGTAAAAAATATCTAATTACCATGAATAAGAAACATTCACAACACACATTTTCATAAAATTTCTCTTAGGCATCAATGAATCATTAACAACATTTAATTGATTGCATGAATTGTGACATAGAAATACAACAGTATAGAGATGAAAATAGATATTTTCTATTCACACATTTAGGAAGAATATAAAAGACACAAAATTTTGTCTTTGAGCAAAAAGATTTTACATGTCTTCTCCACAACCCAATGTATTTCTATATCCACTATCTATGTCTCTCTCTATCGGAATTTTTTTTCAATGACATTAGCTAAGAATAGCCTTCAGGGATCTTATTTGATTGATGCCACACATTATAACTTACAAGTATACAAAGGAATGCTATATTCAATTACAAGCATACCTTATTAATATGTCCACTAACCACATCAGTGTACCACATTTTTCGAAATAAATAAACTTAAAAACTATCTAAATACCATGAACAAGAAACATTCACCGGTCACGTTCTCATCAAACGTCATGCAATTGAAGACTAACCTATACAACATACAACATACCTTAGACCCCTCTTGATTAACAACTTCATTGACACTTAATTCTTCATTGCCTTCGTTAGTATTGACCAATGTGCTATTCGATTTGCCTTCCGGGATTGAAAGGTCCATGGAGAATGTTTTTTTCCGGAAGCTTTGTGCCGCGACGGCCGCTTCTTTGTAGAGGAAACGAGGTACGCACCGTGGAGAAGCGACGACAGAGCGACGGGTTAAGTGATTTGATGTAGACGGTGGGAACAATTGATGATGAAAAGCGTGAAAGGTTGCAAGGCACCCGGGAACGTGTTGCACCAACGGCGGCTTCTTAATGCAGGAAAAGCGGCCCGCACGGTGGAGAAGTGACGACGGAGACACCGATTGAGTTATTTGGTTAAGACGGTGGAGAAAATTAATGAGAAGAAGAGTGAACTATTTCACCGCAGCCGGGAAAGTGTTGCCCCCCGAACAATCTCAGCACCGCTAATGGCGTCACGTACCGAATGTTACCGATAGCGGAGCGCCGGGGGGTGCCTTGGATGAAGGAGGTTGGCGTCTTTGCTTTTTGGGGGAGAGAACAGATGGACGGCGGTGCTGGAGAGGGAAGAAGGGTGAAGAGACAAAAGTCATGTAATCAGTTTCCGTGATTGACGTCGTAGTACTACTGAGCGTATCTCCCTTTCAAATTTGAATGTGGTGAAACAATTATTAACAAATATTTTAAATTATAAATGAATAAAAATAATTACTATATTTATAATTAATTAAGTTGTTCCATTCTTGGCTTATTTGGAGTTGGTTCCATATACTTTTCCTTTTCAAAAATTGCAATTTTTAAGCCATTATCATCATCTCCTATAGTAGATAGGAGTACACAAAAGTAAACAGACAACAACAACGAACTTCTTCTAAATTTTCAAAAATTGCAATTTTTAAGCCATTATCATCGTCTCCAATAGTAGATAGGAGTACATAAAAATACACAAACAACAAACATGACTTCTTCAATATCGCCGACATCAATGTCAACCATTATCATCGTCTCAACAAAATACACAAATATACAAGAATAAACCATACTTAACAAGGATTTTTTCATTATAAATAAAAAAAACCATTTTTTTGATAAAAATATGACTTATTTCGTACTCTTCTGTATTGTTATGTACTCTAGTTAGTTATTTTTTTTTAATTTAAAGTGAAATTCGCCAGGCAAACTTTATAAAAATTATAGAGTTTGTAGGAGTACGGCAA
>NC_029789.2:119234551-119238263 GCF_000816755.2 Arachis ipaensis | reverse complement strand
ATAAAAAAAATTATATTTGAAAAAATAAAATTAAAAAAAATGAGATTTTAAAAAATAATTATTTTTTTATTTATTTAAAAAAAATCCTAAGTAATTATTCTAAAAAAATTTGAAAATATAGTAGTTTACGTCATTCAAAACTTATTGTTTCCCTTTTCAATGGCAACAGACAGAAACAAAAGTTACACACCCCACCCCTCTCTTCTCCCATTCCCAAATAGACACACACTCCCACTCTTTCACCATTCCATTCCACCATGCCGCACCGCTCCACTTCCCAACAACAACTCAACTTGCTTGCACCACCACTACCACTACCATCGCCACCACCGCAACCCCATCCCACTTCTCACCACCCAACGCCGAACCCAGATCTCACTCTTCCTTATTATAAGCCTTCTTTCATTCTCAAGCACTTGTCGAACATAGCCATAGCCCACAAACCACCTTCCCCTCACAAGCACTCTCTTCCACCGACACCGCCGCCGCCACCGCCACCGCCACCATCGCCACCTCACTTGAAGTCCAAGGCCATGCCATCCTCTTCCATATGTGATTTCTCCAAGGACAGCATTGCTGTCATGAGGCCACCAAGGAATGAGAAAGAGAGGAACATGCCTTCAAAGAGAGCACCCTCCAAAGAGAAGCTCAAGAAACGCCAGGGAGATCAGGAAAGGAGGAAGCTTGATGACAGTAATGGAGGGGTTCAGTTTGAGGATGTTAAGGTAGTTGAGAGGCACTCTGTTTCACTGGCTCCTCCTCCTCCTCCTAACAATGGTTGTGGTGGTGGGAGGAGGAGATCCTTCTGTGGTGGATCATCGAAGGTGGATTTGGGTGATGTGTTTGCAGTGAATGGGGTAAAAGTTGTTTCAGCGGATATGCCGCCTTTTATGCAGATCCATGCTGTGGATTCTGCCAGAAAAGCTTTTGATAGCATGGAAAAGTTCACATCTAAGACCCTTGCCTGCACCCTCAAGAAGGTTAGATTACACTACCACTTCTTCTTGCATTATTATTATTATTATGGTACCTTAAAACTTGGATTTTCATTTCTTTTATTATTACTATTATTATCTTGGGTTGAGTCTATTTGTTCGTATTTTTAGCATGAAAAAATACTTTATTGATTGAAAGAATATTTTTTCTTTACTATAATTATGCTTCACAAATATCTCAAGAAGTTTTTTTCTTAAAAAAAGAAATATAACAAAATTTTAAATTTTGAGCAATAATATTGGATCAGCACAATTTTTTTTTCTGGCCTGCAATTAGCGAGTAATATCTAAAAGGAAAAGTATTAGCTAAAAAAGTAATGCTGAAACGCAGAGATAAAAGTGTTTGATTATTAAAAAAAATGCTTAGTAATATAAATTAAAATTATTATCCTTTGATTTTTTTAAAAATTTTTTATTATTCAATTAAAAGTTAAGATTAAATAATATTTTGTAACTTTAAGCAAATATCTAATTTTAATTAATGTCTTTATAATATTATTATTTAGTAAATTTCAAAAAAGAAGTCGAGAAATAACTCAAAAAAGGTGTAAAGCTCACTTGCTTGTCCCTCTTGCTTCTAATTGAAAAACTGAGTTATGGCACCTGTTCTTGCGGTTGTTAAGTTCAAGACTTGGGACTTCGCCTTTCAATTTCCATCCGCTCCCCTGTGTGTGCAACTATGCAAGTTTAAACGTCAAGTGTCTGTTTCTTGTGATTGATTGGTAGATGGATTTGTTTGGTGGTTTTATTTTCGTCTTTTTTCCTTTTCCAGGAATTTGATGGGGTTTATGGACCGGCATGGCACTGCATTGTGGGGACTAATTTTGGGTCTTTTGTGACGCATTCAGTTGGAGGATTTCTTTATTTCTCTATGGATCAGAAGTTTTACATCCTCTTGTTTAAGACTACTGTACAAAAAACTGGTTGAAGGCAGTGAGTGTGACTTTTGTAACAATAACAACAAATTTTATAGAATATTAATTAATTAATCTTAGAAATTACTAGTACTTAACTACTTACTTGTAGCTGCACAATCCGTTGTACATTATTACACCGCGAAAAAAAAAGGAGAAAAACAACTTAAATTTGTCTTATTTTATATTTATTAATTATTATAATAATTAATAAATAAAAATATTAAAAAATTTTAATTATTTTTTTTGTCTACTTAGTATTTAGAACATATGTTAACTAAACCCTTAATTTTTTTAATTGAAGAATTATTGAAGGTCTTTATTAATTAGTCTTATGAAACTTTTTTACGTTATAATGTTATCTTATACAATTATTAACTTTTAATTAATATGGCTTCTAAAAATTAATTAACAGGTTAAAGAAATAAAATACATTCAATGAGGAGAGAGGCAATAAATTCAAAATAAAAATATTAAAATTAAAAAATTTAAATGTTTTATATTTTTAATAAAATTTTTTAGGATAAATTAGTTAAATTCATAAAAAAATGTTTAGTCTACATCCCCCAATTATTGTCGTATATTTGACCTATTTGTTTTATTGGACTTATGTTCTCACTTCTAAGTAACTTTCTTTTTTATTTTAACTTAATTTTGCAGTTATCATGTCATTTTATTTTCTTTCATGGATTTGACATATTTAAAATATCTTGATAAGAATAGCAAAAATTTACTTTTTTATTTTTTGAAAGCAAAGAACTCCACACAATAAGGTGGAGTAATTGAAAACAACAATCAAACAAATAAGTTAAAACGTAGTCATTTTCAACGTTACCATCAACAATTATAGGAATCAACACTTTGCCATTCTAGGTAGCTATTCACCGTTCTATTGATGATATCCTCTACCTCCAAATGCTTATTCTGAAAAAATCCTGTTATTCCTTTCGAGTATTTTTTTCGAGCCAAATATTCCAGATAACAGTAAAGAAGTTACGGAATAATCGTTGCTGCCACTCAACTCTCAAAATATTGCTTAATATTACCTGCGATCGTCCATAATCTACCTAACGCAAACAACTAAGCACATCACACCTTCCAAAAAAATTCACAGCTAATAAACAAGTGAAATATGTGTTCTACCTCTTTATTACATAGTAAAAATTTACATTATTAACTTGATTATAACATTGGTAAAAAAAAATTGCTAAACAACTAGCAACATTAGGTGCTGGTACAGGATAATGTAGCAATAATAAAGATATGTGAGATAGTAATGGTTAGAGTTCTAATTTCTAAATACAATTCATAGATTTAAAGATGGTTAGGCAACTTCAAAATGAGTACATATTTTTCAGAGACTATTATAAGGTCGTTTGACTATCAAAAGTTCAATTTGTCTATTAAGCAAAATGTCGAATGTGAGTTTATCAAGGAGCTTCCTTTATTCCCAACTCCCAAGCAATACGGGTGAAATCGTTCAGCAATGTGCCCCATTCTTATGAAAGCTAAAGTCACATAGATTATTAAGGTTAAGAAGTTTTGTCTGCGGTGATGATATAAAATCATAAAAACCTTTTTCCCTTGACTTGATAGTTGGTAATAAGATTGCTGACATATGAATTGGTGTTTCGTTCGTAGATAGGAAAGGTCATAGCCAGAAGAGAAAGCGTGCTTGTTTTGCTTAGTTAATATTTTCACGTCTCTCTCATATGTCCAATTGTCCATCACAGCATCACTATTTTAGTCTATTTACTTTCAAAAGTTAAAAAATTGTTATAAATATATTTATTATAAATGTTT
>NC_029789.2:119215498-119234459 GCF_000816755.2 Arachis ipaensis | reverse complement strand
CTAATTTGACCACTACGTAAATATTTTACATACAAATTTAGGTTGTTTTTTTTATATGAAAATTATTGTTATATTATAAAAAAGTTGTGTGTTTTAATTTAGTATGAACATAATCATAAATCGAAAGATCATATTTGTATATTTAAAAAAAAATTTCATACTAAAATACATGTCAGAGGGTCAGATTTGTGTAAGCTCACAAATCAAAAGATAGATTTTGTGTTTTAAAAATTTTAAAAAATTAAAGTTCACAATAGGAGTATAAATTTTGTGTTTTAAAAATTAAAAAAAATTAAAGCTCACAAATTGAAGGATTAAATTTGTGATCTCTATAGAAAAAAAAAACACCAAATTTCACACCTTATTGAAAAACATTGCTATAAACTCAATATCAAAATTAAAAACTCTTCTGTAACCATAATTTAAATTTAAAGTAGATAAAGTCAACTATAAATATAAGGTGAATTCTATGGTGCCTTTTATTATTGTGCCTAAATTGCCTAACTTGCTTTTATAAGTAAAAAATAAAATGTATAAAATAAAAATAAAATATTTAAAATTTATTAAATGTTATTTCTTTGCTTTTTTAGTAAGTTAGGCAACATGACTTAGGCACCATAGCATTCACCTAAATATAATCTAGTTGAATCAACTAGGAATTAGATCCTTGATTATAAATAGTCCTTTGTAATATCCTATATACAATATCAATCATTAATAAAGTCATTTTTTATTTTTGTTATTTTCTTTCATCTTCCTTCTCTTCTCAAAACTTAATCTTCATTTTTATAATACGTTATCAATATGAAATTCTATTCTAAAACTAAATAATTATCTTCTTTTTATCTCCTTTATTCTTCTCATTTTTTTTCTACACCTTTACTCTTACAACAAATTATGTTCCTCTTCCTTATTTTTAAACTTCATTGTTAATTTTTTTATATTTTCACGTTTCTTTTGTATATACCACACATAAACTATTTTATATCCATAGCATTGAATCAATTTTTTTTATGATGCTTGATATGCTTTCCTTTACTATATGCATATCATGTACGTTCTTTTTTTTTAATCAAAGGGAGCTCAACACAACAGAATGGAGCAATAACAATAATAAAGTAAGATAACATACAACTCCTAGGCACTTTAGTATGGCCATCAACAACTAAAAGGCTCACTACTACTCCATTCTTCATAGTACGTAAACGATCTGTTAATAATGTCCACCACCCGTGAGCTCTGATTTCGGAATAGCCTGTTATTTCTTTCCAGCCAAATTG
The DNA here is from genome assembly GCF_000816755.2 of Arachis ipaensis. Lineage (NCBI taxonomy): Eukaryota > Viridiplantae > Streptophyta > Magnoliopsida > Fabales > Fabaceae > Arachis > Arachis ipaensis. The sequence goes on along the minus strand of NC_029789.2, from coordinate 119,233,179 downwards.
TCCAGATAATAACAAAGAACCCAATGAACCACCTCTTTCTGTCTACCTGTAAAGTTCGTCCAACTCTCAAAGTGTTCGTTTAGTGCACCTGGAAAGCTCCACCTCTGTTCAAAGGCCATTAGCCAAGCACACCAAACCTGCCATGTGATCTCGCAATCAAGAAACAAATGATAAGCGGTTTCCACAGGCTTACAACATAGAAGACACCTATTGTCCTGCTGGTCAATAACCCGTAGTCTGCACAGTCTATCCTTTGTATTCACCCTTCCAATCAACACAAACCAAGAAAGGAGTTCTACCCTTGGGGGGACGAATCCTTTCCAAACAGCACTAGTGAAGCTATAACTGGTGACTTCTTCCGGTAGGAGTTCCCCCTACATCACTTGCACAAAGGACTTTGTTGAATAAACACCTGTTTTATCCAATTTCCATACCACTCTATCCTCTCTCTCAGTTGAGGGCCTGGATGACTGTAAGATCTCATGAAGCTGGTTTACTAAGTCCAACTCCCACTGGAATAACTCTCTCCTCCACTGGAAGCTCCAAATCCACTCTAACCCATCCCAAAAGCCACAATCTCTTATAACAGATTCATGAAGAGTTAAAACCGAGAAAAGTCTAGGAAACATATCTTTCAACACCCCAGCTGGTAGCCAGCTATCCTCCAAGCACCGAATTGTTCTGCCATTCCCGAGCTCCATAGACAAACCGCTGAGCATCTTTTCTCGCAGCCTCGGTTCACTAATTTGTAACTGGCAGATATCTTGCCAAGGACCCCCTCTTGTGGGAATAGGTTGGCCTTGCAACATCACAGCAGGATTCATGTTGTTGCAAGAGCACACCACTTTCTTCTATAAGGGACAGTCTTCTTTTGAGAACCTCCACACCACTTAAACAGTAATGCTGTATTTCAAATCACTACATCCCCAACTCCCAACCCACCTGCCTTCTTTGAAGCCATGACTACTTCCCACTTCACAAGCGGTACCCCGTACCTCCCATCCTCAGTACTCCACAAGAACCGTCGTTGTAGGAAAATCAACTTCTCTGCCACTGTCTTCGGCATCTTATATAAGCTGAGGTAGTAAATGGGTAAGCTACTAAGAACCGACTTAATGAGGACCAATTTGCCTACTTTGTTAAGAGTTTTTGCTTTTTACAAGCTCAGCTTCTCTTTCACCTTGTCAATCACCAATTTCGAAGTCTTTACCAGTCTCGAATTTGCTCCCAGGGGGATGCCCAGATACCTCACTGGTAATGATGCCTCCTTACAACCCAATAACAGACACATCCTCTTGACCCACATCCTTTCACAGCTGACTGGAATAATGTTGGACTTCTCAAAATTAATGCTCAACCCCGACATCAGTTCAAAGCATCTGAGCAGCCGCTGATAATTCCTAACGGTCTCCTCTTCTGGCGGGCAGAAGAGAATAGTATCATCTGCAAACTGTAAGTGGGACAACTCAATATGATCCCTAACAACCAGTAGCGGAGTTATACGGTCGTTCCTTACCGCCTCTCCAATCATCCTATGCAGAACATCCACAATTAAAACGAACAGAAATGGAGATAGTGGGTCTTCTTGCCGCAGACCCCTTTCCATTTTAAAAGGCTTCGAAGGTGATCCATTGACAAGCAGCGACATAGATGCAGAGCTGACACACTCCTTTATCCATCCTCTCCATCTCTGGCCAAATCCCATCTTCTGCAATACAATATCCACAAAGCCCCACTTAACTCTATCATAAGCCTTTTGGAAGTCTAGGTTTATTATCACGGCGCTCTTCTTCCGTGATTTCAGCCAGTGCACCGTTTCACAGGCGATCAGAGCCCCATCATGTATTTTTCTGCCCTTAACGAAAGCGCTATGAGTCTCTCCTACCAACCCCGGCATTACCTTGCGCATCCTCCTCACCAACACCTTTGAAATGACCTTATAGACACACCCCACCATACTAATCGGTCGGAGGTCCTTTATCTCTCTGGCTCTAGTAAATTTCGACGCCAGCGCTACCCAAGTGACATTCGAATCACTTGGTAGTTTAGCTGATTGGAAAAAACCTAACACTGCACCAGTGAACTCCCTTCCTAGTTCTTCCCAGCACTTCTTTATGAAATTCATGTTATACACATCGCTTCTTGGTGCCTTTGTTGACTCACAATCCCACACAGCCTCCTTTATTTCTTTAGCAGTTGGCATCATCTCTAGCTCCATTGCCTTTTCCTCATTAATCTGCTTTATAAGGCCGTCCCTGAAGCCAATAACGGGCGAAGCTTCCTGGTGGTACAGCCCCTTATAGAAGTCTCAGATAGTAGTATTGATCCTTACTTGATTCCTTACCAACCTCCCATTAATCATTAAGGCATCAATCTGATTGGACCTTCTTCGCGCTGAGGCTAGATTGTGGAAGTAGCGGGTGTTTTTATCCATCTTCTTCGCATTCCGCGATCTTGACATCTGCTTCCAATGAAGCTCCTTTCTGATATACCATCTCCTACAGAAGCTTACCAGCGCCCTCCTTCTCGCTTCAATAGTCCCATCAGCCACGCCAGTACTTACCAAGTCATCTACTTTCTTGATTTCCTCCTCAAGCTATGTAATTCTTCGGTCCATGTCCCCAAAGTGAGTTCTATGCCATCTGCTCGGCGGAGTCGTGAGAGCCCTTAGCTTATCGATGAATGATAGCAAAAATTGTTGTCGGTCTAGATTTTCTTCCTAAAGAAAGGAATTACTTCGTTGTAAGCATAGTTCCAAACCAACAAACAAATCTCACATCAAATTAAATTTTTGGTTGTCACAAGTAACAAACCCCAAATAAGAATTAACCGAAGTATTTAGACTCTGGGTCGTCTCACAAGAAATTACAATGAAATGCTCAATTATTGGCTATAAAGGGGTAAAGGGGTTGGTTTTATATTTTTGCAAGAAAGTAAATGGCAAGAAAAATTAAATGACAAGAAGGTAAAAATGACAAGAACTAATAAAATGAAGGAAAAGATACTCTTGGCTAGACATAGGTAATTGAGATCACCATCCTTGTCTACAAACCATATATTGATAATTATGAGAGGCCAACCTATTAAGTCTACTTCTCAAAAGCCTTAAGTACGTAATATCTACTCCTAGGCTTGAAGTACGTCAAATAGGCTTGATCACATCAACCCATAAGTCCCAACCTACCTACTAATTAGATTAGTAGTGGGTTGGCATCAATGAGTATCAAATTGATCACCAAGGGTTCTCAAATCACCAATTCATTGAGACCCAATGACTCAAGGTCGCTCAATTCCCTTAGCCTAGGCCAAGAGTCAAGAAAACTACTCAAAAACTAGAAGAAACATTTTAACAAACACTTAGAATGCAAGAAAAGTAAACATCATAAAATGCAAGAATTAAAAAAAACCCATAACTATCAATAGCAAGTAATCAATAATAGAAAGCAAGATCAACATAAAAGAACATGCAAACATAAAATTGCATTAAGGAAAATTAAGATCCAACAATTGTTCATCAACATTAAAGAGAGCAAAATAAGAAATGACAAGTAAAACTAGAAGAACAAAGATGTAGTAACAAGAAATTAAAAGAAAAGACTAAATCAAAACAAGAATTGAAAATGGGATTTAAGAAAATTAAACCTAAACTACCCTAAATTCTAGAGAGAAGGGAGAGCTTCTCTCTCTAGAATTCTAACCTAAAACATGATGAAAACTAAACTATGACTACTTGGTTCATTCCCCCTTCAATCCTTGGGTTCAATAGCATCAGAAATGGGTTGGATTGGACCCAAAATGAGCTGCAAAATCGCTGAGGGCGATTTCATTTAGTGGGCCACGGACAGCATCGGCGCGCACGCGTACATGGCGCGTGGGCACCCCTGAGCGCAAAGTAATATATGGCAAATTTTATATCATTTCGAAGCTCCGGATGTTAGCTTTCTAACACAACTAGAACCGCCTCATTTGGACCTTTGTAGCTCAAGTTATGGTCGTTTGAGTGCGAAGAGGTCAGACTTGATAGGTTTACGGTTCCTTCATTTCTTCATGAGTTCTCCCACTTTGCATGCTTTTCTCCTTACTTCTTCCATCCAATACTTGCCTTATAAACCTGAAATTACTCAACAAACATATCAAGGTATCGAATGGAATTAAAGTGAATTAAATTTAGCTATTTTAAGGCCTAAAAAGTATGTTTTCATATTTAAGCACAAATCAAGGGAGAATTGCAAAACCATGCTATTTCATTGAATAAATGTGAGAAAAGTTGATAAAATTCTCCAAAATAAGCACAAGATAAACCACAAAATCGGGGTTTATCAAATCTCCCCATACTTAAACCAAGCATGTCCTCATGCTAAGAATAAAGAAGGACAAGAAAAGGGTATGAACATTTATTCAATGCAAATAAACTATATAAACCTATCTACATGCATGCAACTAAATGCAAAATAATTCTACCTTCTTGGTTAAAAGTAAATCATTCCCCAAGAACACATATGAACAAGTAGGGCTAAGATCATATGATGATTCACAAACTCTACCAATTCAAATATCAAAATAAAGTACAAGTAGATTTGCAAGAAGAAAGCTCATGAAAGCCGGGAACAAGGAATTGAGCATCGAACCCTCACCGGAAGTGTATCCACTCTAGTCGCTCTAGTGTATAGGGTCGATCACTCAATTCTCTTCTACTCATACTTTCCAAGATTTGTTTTTCATCTAACAATCAACAATTATTTAATGCATGCATACATTCATCATGAGGACTTATTCATATGTTGTAATGGGGCTAGGGTCAAGGTAGGGATCTATATGGTCAAGTGAGCTTGAAATTTGCATCTTTGATTAGCCTAATCTCTCACCTAACACATATGACAATCTATGCAATTCTAATACACAACCTAGCTACCCATGATTCCCACTTTTTCACATACTCATGCATTCTCTTTAATTCTCATTCCATATGCATTGATTTTTATTGAACTTTACTTTGGGACATTTTTGTCCCCTTTTTATTGCTTTTCTTTTTTCTCTTTTTTTTTGTACATTTTTTTTCTCATATATTTTTTTTTTCTTCAAACTAAAATATATACAAAGATGTCAATGCATATGGTTTTACATATTTAATGCATAAGCATGTACCCAATCCCATGATTTTCAACAAAAATACAAAATACACTTTTACCTCAACCAATGTCCCAAGTTTTTCATACCCAAATGATACACACTCTCACTAGCCTAAGCTAATCAAAGATCCAAAGGGACATTTATTATTTTTCACTTAGGGGTAGTGATGTGCTATAATTAAGAACAAAAGGGATTCAATAGGCTCAAATTTGGCTAACAATAGTTGATGAAAGGTAGGCTATTTGGGTAAGTGAGCTAAATAAAATGATGGTCTCAATCATATAAATGCATGTATATATGGAACAATGGACATATAGAATCAAACAAATCAAATATTACAATCATAGAAAGAGAACAATGCACACAAGAATGAAAATAAGTGGTTATAAGATGTAACCACACAATTGGGCTCAAAACTCACATGCTTGTATTCTTAGCTCAAAAACCATGTTCCAAAATACATTCTTCAAGCAAGTACAACAAAAAAATTTTTCAAATTGGTAGGGTACCCTAAAAACAATTTCTTGGAAAAGAAATCATCACCCTAACCAAGTAGTCCTAATATAAAAAGAAATGATAGAATATATACAAATTATAACTAACATGCAATCTATCATGCAATGCAACAACTAACTAACAAAGACAAAAATTGAAAAATTGGTGTTGAAAAAGAAAGTTGTTACCCATGGAGATCGGTCGGACGCCTCCCCACACTTAGAAATTTGCACCGTCCTCGGTGCATGCAAAGAAGAGCAAGGTGGACGGGTTACTTCAACTTGTTGAGCTTCTTCAAAAGGATTGTGCAGGTGAACTTGTTTGTTGCTCCTTTTAGAAGCTTTTCCATTACTTTCCTTCTTGGTGGCCAACCTAAAAGGGAAGAAAAAGAAAGAAAATTATGCCTACAACAAAGATATCAAAGTAAGTAGAACATAGGCGGGGGCTAATGCCAAATAAGAGTAAGGTTCTCAACTATATGGTAGCTACAACATATAGGTGAGAATACAATATAAGCTAAGGCATATTAACTAACACTTGATGCAAGAGTAAAGTCAAAGCATGAAGAGAACACTCAAAAGCATCAAGTTCAAATAAGAAAGAGTTGATAGAAACAAGATTAGTGATAAGCATGAGAGCAATTGGTCCTATCCTAACTCAATGATAATGAGGTACAAAAACAAAGAATAATGAGTTAGGAAGGACTAAGCACTAATCTTATGTGTAGAGAAAATATTACAATTAATGTTAAACAAGTCACAAAGCACCAAGATTAACCAAGAAATTCTCAACAATTGAATATAAGAATCCAACACCATTATTAAAATAAGAACTTAGAAAAGAAAACAAGAACAAGTTATAAAAACAAAATTAAAATGCAATGGGTGATAATATGCAAATGCAACATATAAAAGAAGATGAAAATAAGAAAAATAAAAAGTGGAATTTTTAAAAGAAAAGAAGAAGGGAAAGAAAGTAAGAAAGGAAGAAAGAAGAAGAAAGAAGAAGGAAGAAGGAAAGATAAAGAAAATAGAGCAGAAAACAGGGGAAGCAGGGCGCGGAACCGACGCGTACGCGCACGGCACGCGTGCGCGTGGGTGGGCAGGCGAGACAAGCGACGCGTACGCGCATAGCACGCATACGCGCGGATGTGAAGATGGCGACCGACGCGTACGTGTCATGCACGCTTGTGCGTGGGTTGCGGCACAGAATAGGTATAACTTTGGCACAACTCTCTGATTTTTGTACCAGGAGTGTGATATGCACCACCGGCGCGCGCGCGCGCACAGCGCGCTTGCGCGCGGATGCTCGTTTTTTTTTTTTAAAACAGGGCACTCTCCTAATCTATAAGTATTCTAAAATAATCAAAATTAAATTCAACAATAAATCTTTTTGGTTTTTGAAAAATTTTCAAATATACTAAAAACAAAACTTATACTACAAACAAAATGCAATCTGACAACAACTATTCTAATCAAAGCATGAATGCAACAAACAACCTATCAATAAAAGCAAAATTCATAAGAATATAGAAAATAACAAAAACTACCTACAATGGCAACTCAAATCACTTATTAACCAAATCTAAAAGAAGTGGAAAGAGTTTACCATGGTGGGGTGTCTCCCACCTAGCACTTTTAGTTTAAGTCCTTAAGTTGGACATTTGGAAAGCTCCTTGTTATGGTGGCTTGTGCTTGAATTCATCTTGGAACTTCCACCAATGCTTGGACTTCAAGTAAGCTCCAAAATTCAAAATCAGTGGCACCAAACTTTGATGAAGTTCCACACAAGCTAAGGGCTTCCAAAATTGATCTTCATATATTCCCGGATCCCAAATCTTGTTTCTACACCCATCTTTAATTTGGTCATCATTATTCCATCCGGGTGGCATAACCTTAGAATTCTCAAAGAAGCTTCCAAACAACCTCCTAGACCCATGCCATTTGGTTTTACACCAACCATTGCCATTCAACTTTGAGCATGCAACCATCATGAACTTAGAGTGATGCTTCCAACCACTACACAACTCTCTCCTACTCTTAACTCCACATAGAGCTCTAAGTTGACCATCATTTTCAATCAAACCATATTCAAGTGAGAAAGTAAAGCTTAAGGATAAGAATTTTACCCACTTGAATGTTGTGTTGGATGATGGTGACTTAGGAAGGGTGACCTCCCCACACTTAGCCAATGTGAGATCCATTCCCTTGTGCTCTTTCTTTGCATCTTCTATCTCTTTGCAAGCTTCTTCAATTTCAACCTCTTCCTCTTGGTAGCTTCCTTCCAATTCAATCTCTTCTTCATTGCTCACCAAAAGTATGGGAGGTGAGGTATCTTCTTCCTTACCCTCTATGTCAAACCCAATTGGAGAGGATTCAATTGTACATAAGAATTCTTCAATGATTGAATCCATCTCTTGGTCAACCTCTTCAAAGGCTTCAACCACTTCTTCCGGCTCATTTGTCTCAACTTCTTCCCCTTGTGGCAATCCTTGTTTCACCCCTTCTTCTACACCTTGAAGCTCTAAACTCACTCCCTCACTATGCTCCATAATTGCCTCTCCACATTCGTCAATGGGAGTGTCTTGGTTGCTTAGGCTTATTTGGGAGGAGATCATCTTGCTAACAGCTTCCGCTATGGTAGCTATCTTGGCTTCTAACTCCTTGAACTCCTTTTGGTGAGAATTCATAATAGTAAGAGAAAATAAAAACAAAACTAGTAAGATATAATAAAAACTAACTCCTAAAACAAGCAAAAACTACCAAAGAAGCATATTAACACATATACAATAGCCAATAATGTAACACCATTGCAACTCTCCGGCAACGGTGCCATTAATTTGATAGCAAAAATTGTTGTCGGTCTAGATTTTCTTCCTAAAGAAAGGAATTGTTTCGTTGTAAGCATAGTTCTAAACCAACAAACAACTCTCACATCAAATTAAATTTTTGGTTGTCACAAGTAACAAACCCCAAATAAGAATTAACCGAAGTATTTAGACTCTGGGTCGTCTCACAAGGAATTGCAATGAAATGCTCAATTATTGGCTATAAAGGGGGTAAGGAGGTTGGTTTTATATTTTTGCAAGAAATTAAATGGAAAGAAAAATTAAATGACAAGAAGGTAAAAATGACAAGAACTAATAAAATGAAGGAAAAGATACTCTTGACTAGACATAGGTAATTGAGATCAACATCCTTGTCTACAAACCATATATTGATAATTATGAGAGGCCAACCTATTAAGTCTACTTCTCAAAAGCCTTAAGTACGTAATATCTACTCCTAGGCTTGAAGTACGTCAAATAGGCTTGATCACATCAACCCATAAGTCCCAACCTACCTACTAATTAGATTAATAGTGGTTTGGCGTCAATGAGTATCAAATTGATCACCAAGGGTTCTCAAATCACCAATTCATTGAGACCCAATGACTCAAGGTCACTCAATTCCCTTAGCCTAGGCCAAGAGTCAAGAAAACTACTCAAAAACTAGAAGAAACATTTTAACAATCACTTAGAATGTAAGAAAAGTAAACATCATAAAATGCAAGAATTAAAAGAAACCCATAACTATCAATAGCAAGTAATCCATAATAGAAAGTAAGATCAACATAAAAGAACATGCAAACATAAAATTGCATTAAGAAAAATTAAGATCCAACAATTGTTCATCAACATTAAAGAGAGCAAAATAAGAAATGACAAGTAAAACTAGAAGAACAAAGATGTAGTAACAAGAAATTAAAAGGGAAGACTAAATCAAAACAAGAATTGAAAATGGGATTTAAGAAAATTAAACCTAAACTACCCTAAATTCTAGAGAGAAGGGAGAGCTTCTCTCTCTAGAATTCTAACCTAAAACATGATGAAAACTAAACTATGACTACTTGGTTCATTCTCCCTTCAATCCTCGGGTTCAATAGCATCAGAAATGGGTTGGATTGGGCCCAAAATGAGCTGCAAAATCGCTGGGGGATTTCATTTAGTGGGCCACGGACAGCATCGGCACGCACGCGTACATGGCGCGTGCGTGCCCCTGAGCGCGAAGTAACATATAGCAAATTTTATATTATTTTGAAGCTCCAGATGTTAGCTTTCCAACGCAACTGAAACCGCCTCATTTAGACTTCTGTAGCTCAAGTTATGGTCATTTGAGTGCAAAGAGGTCCGACTTGACAGCTTTACGGTTCCTTCATTTCTTCATGAGTTCTCCCACTTTGCATGCTTTTCTCCTCACTTCTTCCATCTAATACTTGCCTTATAAACCTGAAATTACTCAACAAACATATCAAGGTATCGAATGGAATTAAAGTTAATTAAATTTAGCTATTTTAAGGCCTAAAAAGCATGTTTTCACATTTAAGCACAAATCAAGGGAGAATTGCAAAACCATGCTATTTCATTGAATAAATGTGAGAAAAGTTGATAAAATCCCCCAAAATAAGCACAAGATAAACCACAAAATCAGGATTTATCAATGAACTGTCCCTCCTCCAAGTTCCTCCACTCCTCTTTTACCATCCTCAAGAAGCCATCATGAGTAAATCATGAGTCCAAGCTCCGAAAAGGTCTCGGTCCCCCTCTAATCCGTGTGACCTCCGTAATCATTGGACAGTGGTCCGATAACCCTCTAGGTCCCCCTCGCAGCCGTGTATCAAGAAACTCTTCTAGCCACTCTAAACTAACCAGACCCCTATCAATGCGGCTACATGATTGCCCTCTGAACCAGGTGAATAAGCGATCAGTGACTGCTAAATCCACTAACTCCATATCTTGGATCCACGATTTAAACTCTGCTGCCGACACTGTTAAGGAGGTACCACTCTTTCTCTCTTCCACATGAGTTATCTCGTTAAAATTTTCCATGTAACAGAACGGTACTTGACATAACCCAGATAGGAAGCTCAGCTCTTCCCACGTATTAAGCTTTTCCGCCCTTTCATGCGGCCCATAAACTAGGCAGAAAGCACAGGGGAAGTTATTTTTTAGTAGCACACCTTCCAAGCATATCCAGCGATTTCCTTTATAGCAGTTGTTCATCTGGAACACCGTTTCGTTCCACATTAATAATAGACCACCCGCAACACCAACCGATCCAACACACTCCCATTTAACTGCACCAGTACCCCACAGTTGCGCTATATCAAAATTTGTCACAATCTCTTTCTTTGTCTCTATCAGGCCTAGCATATGCACTTTAAATTTTCTCCGAAAACTCTTTACCATACTCAGTTTGCCAACACCCGCCAACCCCCTAATATTCCAGGAACTAAAAATCATCCTAGAGCACTTATACACACCTTTTTTCAAATTTTCGGATGACTTCTCCGTGCTTTCTCCTTCTGCTTAGCCAGCTTCTTCTTTTGCATAATTGCCTCATTCTGTGCATGTAGGATTGCTATGATGTCATCTTCCTCGTCATACTGCACCGCTCCAGATTCCACTGCAAGCTTCCATGCTTCCTGGTTTTCTCGCATTTCAGCTGTCCTTCTGTTCTCAGACGTTTCCGTCTCAACTCCACTTCCTTCATCACAAGGGGCATCGCGCAAACCCTCTGAAACTCCCCCTCCCCACCGGCCTCTAGCTCCCCCTGTGAGCCTATGTTGTCACTTTCCTCTGCCAAACCAACTCCCGAGCGTATGCCATCCCCTTCCATCTGAGAGCACAAGACGCCCTTATGGCTATCCTCAACATATCTAACACCACCCGCTGCCGGTCCTGGACCCCCGCCAGAGAGATTCACTGCCAAACCACCCTCCACCAGCAGTGGCATCCCCGGACCAAACCCCCCATACCCGGTTCCCCGCTCAATCCTCCCCGGTAGCCCGCTGCCTTCCTCCCTCCTCGCAGGTGTCCCGCTTAACCCCCTCGCCCCCAGTCGCGCATCACCTCCCCCAGCAAGTTTTGCTACTCGATCTGGGTCCCTATCACCAGCTACAATCGCACCATCAGCAGCCGCGGTCGCTCTACCCCTCCCCATCATTGTAAGGGGCATCACGGGTTGGTCACCCTCACCCAGCGGTTGAGACACGTTCTCCAATCCGAGGCCCCACCGGCCTCCCTTCTGCTTATCGCAACAAGCAAGGTCGCACAACCATGGTTCCTTGCTCCAGCGTCACCGCACCGTGCACAAGCAGCCCAATCCCCAGACCTACCCGACTGAGAACCCCCCTGCACCTTCTCTCCAATCCAAGCTATATCCAGCCCAATAGGGAGCCCCTTCACCGAACCAAAGTGAGGAGCATATGGGCCTCGGGATTTTGAGTCCAACATTACATCATGTGGCTTAGAGAAATCAAACTGGGCCTTGGAGCAATTAAAGCCCAACCGAACCTTACTTGTGATGTCACCTGTAGCAACCACCCGATCTTTATCGAAGCCCCAAGACTGAGTCCTTTCTGACGCATCTTCTTCAATCTCAGCTCTTCCCTCCCTGAGATCAGCAACCGTATTCCTTGTCGTTACCGATTTTGAATTCAAAAAACTGTTACACCACTCATCCAAAATATCGGTTTGAATTACACTTATACCCTTCGGATCCCCTTCCACTCTATGCGGCATGACTACCTCCTCAGCCGCTGTATCCGACCACCCCAGATGCATTGGACTTCGCGTACCGATGATGCCGTCAATGTTCCCAGCAATCCCTGGCATCACATCAGCCGCCACCCCCTCCGAATAACCAACCGGATCACTGCCCATCTCCTGAACAACTACCTCAAACCCAGTCGAGCCCACCGTTAAGCGAATTCTTTCAGAAATAGCTTCACCCCTCCATGTATCGATCAGCATGCAACTAGCCCGAAGCGACGTACTTGGGGCAGTTACATTATGACAAACCACAATCTCACCCCACTGGCTACCAATCGCACGGAACGTATCCTCTGTCCACACATGTAGTGGGACTCCATAGCACACAATCCACACTCTTCTCTTATCACCTCGTTCTTGGTCATTCCAACTGCACACACTATGAAAGAACTGCCGAAGTCCATCCCCACACCCTTCCAGCGCCTCTTCCACACTCTTTGTACTATCAAATATCAACAAGGCCTTGNTCAATAGGCTAAAATCAATTGACCTCATGGTACTCCCAATCACACTCCTCTGAAGCCACTCCACATTAGCCTTGTCAACGGAGGCCTCCAGCACCGTTAGTCCCACTGTTGTATGACCCTCCTCAAGAGCACGTGTTGAAGTGTTCACAGATCCCAACCCTACCCCTTGAACCATGTTCTGAGATGAAGGGAGTCCACCTGTGTGCTCCCTTGCTGCGTCATTGACCTCGGCCTGGCGAAGCTGCGTCCGTCCCTCAGTCACCACCACAGTTGGCGCTATCTGCCCCGTTGAATCATCCCTCCTATACTTTGCCTCCCCTACAAAAATTTCTTTTCCCCTTAACCACATGTGATTCATCTCCGCAATTGCCTTCAACGCTCCTCCCTTTGTAGTATACCGCATGAATGCAAACAGGTAGATCATTCCATTTCTCGTCTTCCTTCAAAGGTATATGTCGTTGATCCGTCCCGTCCAAGAGAATAACCCAAATAACTCTCGTTTCGAGATATCAGCTGGTAAACTTCTACAAAGACACTGAAAGAATCCCGTTACAGACAAACGTACTCCTCCCAATTCCAAACCCAAAGATCCTTCATGTACGTACTTATTATATGAAGTATATATCCTGTACATATTAATTTATGCACTTTTTATAGTAATTTTTATGAAGAATTCGTATACTTTACTTCTTAATCTATAACATGTACGCCATTTTTTTCTTTTTTTTTTTCTTCGATCGTCTTTCAAAAGTATGTTCTTATTATTGGTTATGAAGATTGTAAATTGGGGGTTTTGGAAGTTTGGGCAATGCAACTGTAAAATAAACTCTTGGCAAGGTATGAGAACCGAAAATCCTGTCCTTGTTATCCTTATCAGATGTGATGAGAATTGGGTTTTAATCCCACTTAGTTAAGTCAAGTAAACTAATTAGCTTGATCCTCAAGTCCTAGTCAACTCCTGTGGAGAGACTAGTGTTAGAGCAATCCTAGCTAAAGCAAAATCTGCCAATTTCAATCACTTGCTGAGTTTGATAACTCAAGTACTACCAATCACTTGACCAAAGCCAAAAGGGAGAAAAATATCTAAATTAAATTAAAAGCATCAATATAAGCAAAGCAAGGCAATCTTAAATCTGAAATACCTCAAATAATATTAAATAAAATATGCAGATCTTAACATGAAAAGTTCATAAGCCAATTGGGCAACATATCTAATACAAGCATTGAAGCATCTGAAAGTAAAAAGAGGAATATAAAGTAAAAGGAATATTAAACCTGGGATTGAGAGTCACTCCTAAAACTAAGAGAAATCCTAAATCCTAATCCTAAGAGAGAGGAGAGAACCTCTCTCTCTAAAAACTACATCTACTCCTAAAATTGTAAATATGAGAGCCTCCCTCTGAATGGATGTATTCCCCCACTTTATAGCCTCTAATCTGTGTTTTCTGGGCCGCAAACTGGGTCAGAAACAGCCCAGAAATCGCTGGAGAAGAATTCAAACACGCTGATTTCTGTCACTGCGACGCGGCCGCATGGATCACGCAGTCGCGTCACCTAGCGTCAGGGGAACTATAGCATATTATATATCAAATCGAAGCCCCGGACGTTAGCTTTCTAATGCAACTGGAACCGCGTCGTTTGGACCTCTGTAGCTAAAGTTATAGCTGTTTGAGTGCGAAGAGGTCAGGCTGGACAGCTTAGCAATTTCTCCAACTTCTTGTATTCCTTCCACTTTTGCATGCTTCCTTTCCATCCTCTGAGCCATTCCTGCCCTGTAATCTCTGAAAACACTTAACACACATATCAAGGCATCTAATGGTAATAAGAGAGGATTAATAATAAGCAAATATAAGTCCAAAGAAACATGTTTTCAATCAAAGCACATAATTAGGAAGGCAAATTTAAAACCATGCAAATAGTATGAATAAGTGGGTAAAGAGTAGAAAAAAACCACTCAATTGAGCACAAGATAAACCATGAAATAGTAGTTTATCAACCTCCCCACACTTAAACACTAGCATGTCCTCATGCTAAGCTCAAGAGAAGCTATAAAGATGAAGAGGAATGGTAGGATGTATGAAATGCAATCCTATCTATATGAATGCAACTACATGCAAAATGCTTCTACCTACTTGCTTTAAAAGTAAACAAATTCTCCAAGACAAACATAAATCAGATTTCACTAATGCAAATCATAAAATAAAAATCAGGTAAACTTGTAAGAAGACAGCTCATGAAAGCAGGAAACATAGAATCAAGCATTGAACCCTCACTGGTAGTGTATATCACTCTAATCTCTCAAGTGTATAGGGTTATTCAATCTACTCTTCTCTAATCATTGTTTCTAAACCTTGTTCTTCATCTAACCAATCAACAAATATTTAATGTACCAATGCAAACATCATGAGGTCTTTTCAAGGTTGTAATGGGGCTAAGGTAAAGGTAAGGATATATGTATGGCCAAGTGAGCTATAATATGAATCCAATTAACCTAAGCTCTCACCTAATATACATATACTCTATATACTTTTAAATTCATGCCTAGCTACTCATAATTCCCACTTTTGTATAATTCCCATACTCATGTACCAAATTTTCTTTAATTTTTTATCACATGTGCATTGATCTTTTATTAACTTAACATTGGGGTAATTTTGTCCCCTTATTTACTTATTTATTGAGTATTTTTGGATTTTTCTCTTTTTTCTCTCTCTTTTTTTTTAGAGAAACAAACATAACTTATCAATATATATGGATTTTCTATTATTTTTCTATTTTGGTTTTTCATGAGTAGGTTCCCAAATTCCTGATATTCAAATAAATTAGAAACATTATACTTTTCCTTTATTAACCCATGTTCCCACAGTTTCCCCATACTTAATTAACACACTATCTTAAGCTAACCAAAGATTCAATTGAGATATTTAATTATTTTTCTGCTTTAAGGCTAGTGATGTGGTAAAATACAGAACAAGAGGGGGTTAAAAGGCTCAAAGTGGCTGACAAGAGTGATTTAAAGGGTAGGCTTATTTGGGATAAGTGAGCTAAAATCAAATAATGGCCTCAATCATATGCAAACATGTAAATACACTAAATAATGGACATATAGGTTGGAACAAAATATAGATTACAATCATAGAGAAGGGAACACACAGGAATAAAATATTTATGGTTAAATAATGTAACCATGTAAATAAGCTCAAAGTCTCACAGGTTGTGTGTTCTTTGACTCAAAAACCATGTTCCAAATACAACTTCAAATAAATTTAACACATAAAATTTTTTATTTAAATTAGTGAAATTTTTTCAAAAATAGGATCTTAAAAAGAGATTTATTATTTTAACCAAGTAGTAACTAAATGCACACAATCAAATAAATATGCAATCAAATATGCAGATGCAACAATGAACAAATAAAGAAAATAAGATTATTGGTGTTGAAAAGAAAGTACTAACCCACGGAGATCGGTATCGACCTCCCCACACTTAAAGGTTGCACCGTCCTCGGTGCATGCTAAGATGTACAAGTGGACGGGCTGTTCCAACTGATGCTTTTCTTCAAGGATTGTGCAGATGGACTTGTTTGTCTCCCCTTTTAAGCGTCTTCCGGTTCTCTTCCTGGTGGCCATCCTGAAAGAAAAATAGAAGAAAGGTAACCCAATAATAGAGATAAGAAAATAAATGAAGTATGGTTGGGTTAATGCCAAATGATAAGGGTCTCATTTACATGGAAGCTTCAACATGTACGTGAGAAAACAAATAAAAGCACATAGCAATTCAAGAGTGCAATAATTTGCAACAATAGGGAAGAGAGTGTGGGTAAGGAGAGGTAATGTAAATTCATGTCAATGCAAAAAGTAATACAGGTATAAAAGATTGGCATTGATATAAATAATATAACCTATCCAGAATAAAACAAGTCACTAAGCACCCAAAAATAATTCAAGGGAAGATGCAACAGTTAAATATGAAAATTTTTAACACCAAAGGAAAAATAATTAATTTAGAAAAAAAAATAAAAATATGCACAAAATTAAGATGCAATGAATGAAATATGCAAATAAAATAGAATGAAGGTGAAAGAAAATAAGAAAGAAAGAAGAAAGAAATAAGAAAAGATAAGAAAAATAAGGATTAGAGAAGATAAGATAAGAAAATTGGCTGATCTGGATATTCTGTGCGCCGCTTGTGACGCGGACGCGTAAGTGACGCGGTCGCGTGGTGCGCAAGAAGGTCAGGTGACGCGGACGCATGGGTCATGCGATCGCGTGGCCTGTTTTGTGCGATTGGCGCGAGTGCAGCCTCGCGGTTGCGCAACTCTCTGTTCGAAACTCTTTTTGCCAAAATTCTGGGTGACGCGATCGCGTGGTTGACGCGGTCGCGTGGGTGTTCATCTTTTGAAAACGATACGAACGCGTGGGGCACGCGTTCGCGTGGGAGGGCTTGGGCTTCCAGCACGAGTCCAGCCCAACTCCAGCACAACTTTCGGCCAAGCAGCCTTTTTCACGTCGATTTTCAGGGCACGCGGCCGCGTGGGTGACGCGGTCGCGTGGGAGGCCAAAGTTCCTACGTGACGCGGACGCGTCGTAGACGCGGTCGCATGGGTCGATTTGTGCCACTGGCACGCCTCCAGCCACGCTCCAGCGTGACTCTCTGTTCGTTTTTATTTTCTCCCCTCTCCTTGCGACGCGGACGCGTCGCTGATGCGGTCGCGTCGCGTGGCATTTTTTTTTAATCTCGGTCGCGGGGGAGGCCAAAGTTCCTACGTGACGCGGACGCGTCGTAGACGCGGTCGCATGGGTCGATTTGTGCCACTGGCACGCCTCCAGCCACGCTCCAGCGTGACTCTCTGTTCGTTTTTATTTTCTCCCCTCTCCTTGCGACGCGGACGCGTCGCTGATGCGGTCGCGTCGCGTGGCATTTTTTTTTAATCTAAAAAATGAAGAATGCAGTGTTAATATGAATGTGATGCAAAACTCCAGGTTCAATATAACAAA
>NC_029789.2:119195901-119204689 GCF_000816755.2 Arachis ipaensis | reverse complement strand
AATATTGTTCCATCCGGGTGGCAAGCAGTCTGAATTCTCACGTAAGCGGCCAAACAACTTCCTAGACCCATTCAGTTGAGCTTTATACCAACCTTTTGCGTTTGAACTTAAAGCTTCCAACCATGATGAACCTTGCAGGACAATTCTTACCACTGGCCATCTTCCTCCTACTCTTAATGTCACAAAGAGCTCTAAGTTGACCATCCGTCTCCAGTAGCCCATATTCAAGTGGAATTAGAAAGCTAAGGGATATGAATTTTACCCACTTGAATGTTGTGAAGGATGATGGCAACTTAGGGGAGGTATTTTTAATGAAATTGCAAGTTCTACTCCCTTGTGCTCTTCTCTGATAATTACCACCTCTTTGCAAGCTTCTTCAATTTCAACCTCTTCCTCTTGGCAGCTCTCTTCCAATTTAATCTCCTCTTCATTGCTTTCCAAGGGCATGGGAGGTTTTGCTTCTTCTTCTTGAATCTCCATCTCTTGATCAACATCTTCCAAGTCTTCAACTATGATATGCTTTGGAGGTGGTACACCCTCCTCAGCATCAAATTCAACCGTCTTGGAAGGAGGCTCTATGTCTTGACTTTCCCATAGAGGTTCTACATCTCCTAGATCTTCAACCAACTCTTCTTCTTGAACAATGATAGCTTCTTCTACTTGTTCTAGTACGAATTCATTCTCTGTCTTGTCCACTGGGGTTTCTGGTATCTCCTTCATGCTACGCTCTTCACTAGACTGTCCACATGGGACTGTGGCTGATCCTTGTGTATTTAAGTACCCTGAAACCCATTGAATTACTACTTGCTCCAGTTGTTGAATGGTTATTTGAAATTTATTTACTGTTTCTCTTAGGTGAACCTCTGCTTCTCGGGTTGCCGGACTTGGACATGATACAAAAGAAAGTGGTGGTGGTTGGGAGTGATTGGATTGGAATTGGGGTTGTTCTATATATGGTTCATATGGCTCATAAGGTGGTTGGTATGGTGGTTGAGGGTTAGGGTCATATGGAGGTGAATGGCGGAAAGGGGCTTGTGAGTTTGATGGTCCAAAGTTATGTTGAGGAAAGGGTTCATAGGCATATGGTGGTGGTTGTTGATAGTCCATTGGAGGTAGTTGTTGCCATGAGGATTGATCAAGTCCTTGTGGCTTCTCCCATCTTTGATTGTTCCAACCTTGATGCATGTTCTCATTGTAATTTCTTCTTCCTGCAACATAATTGTAACCATACTCATAGCCAAAGGGGTGAGAGTTCATAGTAAATAGAAATTAAAAATAAAAACAAATTGAAATTAAAAGGTTATTTAAATTTTTAATTTGAAAATTAAATTTTGAAAATTTTTAAAATTGAATTTTGAAATTTGATTTTTTTTTAAATTTAAATTTTGAAATTTGATTTTTGAAATAAGATAAGATAAAATAAAAATTTTAAAATAAAAACCAATAACCTCTTAACTTAAGAAAAAGCAAAAATAAAAATAAAAACAAATAAACAAGTAAAAATAAAATATTTACAATAACCAATAATAAGGCACACGTTTGCAATTCCCCGGCAACGGCGCCATTTTGACGTTAGGATTTTTGCCAGTAAAGAATTTCATAAAATCAGTCGCGTTGTAGATATAGTCTCTAAACCGACAGAAATCCCTTCGTACAAATATTTTGGTTGTCACAAGTAACAAACCCCTTTAAAATTGATAACCGAGTATTCAAACCTCGGGTCGTCTTCTCAAGGAATTACAGGGAAGTATGTTCTTATTATTGGTTATGAAGATTGTAAATTGGGGGTTTTGGAAGTTTGGGCAATGCGCACAGGTATATTTTCGAGCAATAAAAATAAATAAATAACTGTAAAATAAACTCTTGGCAAGGTATGAGAACCGGAAATCCTGTCCTTGTTATCCTTATCAGATGTGATGAGAATTAGGTTTTAATCCCACTTAGTTAAGTCAAGTGGACTAATTAGCTTGATCCTCAAGTCCTAGTCAACTCCTGTGGAGAGACTAGTGTTAGAGCAATCCTAGCTAAAGCAAAATCTGTTAATTTCAATCACTTGCTGAGTTTGATAACTCAAGTACTACCAATCACTTGACCAAAGCCAAAAGGGAGAAAAATATCTAAATTAAATTAAAAGCATCAATATAAGCAAAGCAAGACAATCTTAAATCTGAAATACCTCAAATAATATTAAATAAAATATGCAGAGAAAAGTTCATAAGCCAATTGGGCAACATATCTAATACAAGCATTGAAGCATCTGAAAGTAAAAAGAGGAATATAAAGTAAAAGGAATATTAAACCTGGGATTGAGAGTCACTCCTAAAACTAAGAGAAATCCTAAATCCTAATCCTAAGAGAGAGGAGAGAACCTCTCTCTAAAAACTACATCTACTCCTAAAATTATAAATATGAGAGCCTCCCTCTGAATGGATGTATTCCCCCACTTTATAGCCTCTAATATGTGTTTTCTGGGCCGTAAACTGGGTCAGAAACAGCCCAGAAATCGCTGGAGAAGAATTCAAACACGCTGATTTCTGTCACTGCGACGTGGCCGCATGGATCACGCGGTCGCGTCGCCTAGCGTCAGGGGAACTATAACATATTATATATCAAATCGAAGCTCCGGACGTTAGCTTTCCAATGCAACTAGAACTGCGTCGTTTGGACCTCTGTAGCTAAAGTTATAGCCATTTGAGTGCGAAGAGGTCAGGCTGGACAGCTTAACAATTTCTCCAACTTCTTGTATTCCTTCCACTTTTGTATGCTTCCTTTCCATCCTTTGAGCCATTCCTGTCCTGTAATATCTGAAAACACTTAACACACATATCAAGGCATCTAATGGTAATAAGAAAGGATTAATAATAAGCAAATATAAGTCCAAAGAAATATGTTTTCAACCAAAGCACATAATTAGGAAGGCAAATGTAAAACCATGCAAATAGTATGAATAAGTGGGTAAAGAGTAGATAAAAACCACTCAATTGAGCACAAGATAAACCATGAAATAGTGGTTTATCAGGTAAATTCCATTGGACTCAGAAATGATACATTGGAAGACTCAAAAGATTCTGCCAATATCAATAGGTTTATTGTTCCGCTCCTGTATCTTCCAAAAAGAAAAAAGATCTCTGAGAGCTCTTTCCTGGATCCGAAAGAGAGTACTCGGGTTCTCCCAATAACTAAAAAGTGTATCATGCCTGAATCTAACTGGGGTTCGCGATGGTGGAGGAACTGGATCGGAAAAAAGAGAGATTCTAGTTGTAAGATATCTAATGAAACCGTCGCTGGAATTGAGATCTCATTCAAAGAGAAAGATATCAAATATCTGGAGTTTCTTTTTGTATATTATATGGATGATCCGATCCGCAAGGACCATGATTGGGAATTTTTTGATCGTCTTTCTCCGAGGAAGAGGCGAAACATAATCAACTTGAATTGAACAACCCTCAACACAAGCAAATCAAGTATAATTTTCATGCATTATTGTTAGATTGGTCTTAATTTTTTTGAAAATTTAGCCGTCAAGGATATATTTGATGCAAGTCAAAAAACTTTCGAGACAAATTGAAACAAAATAAAACTTAGGGGTATTTTTAAAACTTTTGTCAAATTTCGGGGACAAAAAATATACTTTACCCTTTATTTTTCTTCTTTTACTTATCCTTCTTTCTTTTTATATGAATTATTAATATTATTATTCTTAGCTAATTACTTGCTTTTATTTGTTTTTGTTAAGATCTATCTTTTCAAATTTACAAAAGCTTGAATTTGCTGCTCTTGATTTAACAGGCAAAAATGATTTAGAATGGACACTTAATGCTGAAACCCATTCGATATCCAAAAAATTTGGAGATACCATAAAAAAAGAACTAGAATCCTCAAGCAAAGATAAGACTAAAGCACTTATTTTTCTATGTCATCACCTTCATGAAGGGTTGAAAGTAGAGTATTTGACTGTTAAAGATTCACAAGAATTATGGACAAATTTAAAAGAAAGGTACAAACATTAAAATACTATATTATTGCCTAAAGCTTGTATGAGTGGATACATTTAAGGCTGCAAGATTTTAAAAACAGTCTGTGAATACAATTCTTCACTTTTTAAAATAAGTTCTCAACTAAAATTATGTGGCCAAGAAGTCACCAATGAGAACTTAATGGAAAATTTTTTTTTCACATTCCACGCTTCCAACATACTGTTACAACAACAGTATCGTGAAAAGGTTTCAAAAGGTATTCTAACTTAATAGGTTGTCTTCTATTGGTGGAACAAAATAATGAATTATTAATGAAAAATTATGAAATCCGTCCAACTGGCTCAACCGATTTTCCTGAAGTGAATGCGGCATCTCGTGAACATAAAAGAAATCATGGTCAAAATAACGGTCGAAACCATGGTCATGGCCGTGGATGTGGACGTGGTAAATGGAACAATAGGGTTCCTACTCATAACCAAAAATAGAATAAACATGAGAAGCGTGCTCTGAGCCATAATGTAAAAAATTTGTGCTATCAATATGAATTAAAAAGTCATTGGTCACGTATATGCCGTACCTCTAAATATTTTGTCAAGCTATATCAAGAATCTATCAAAAGGAAAGGATAAAAATAAGAGGCCAATTTGACTATACAAAGAGACAAAGTTGAAATTAATGGTATTGAAAAGGAACTAAAATTCATCGATAATATCTTTATAGACCTTGATGACATCTTTGACATTAGCAACCCATGAAAGTCTAAACCAACTCATTTTGGTGACCCAAGTGATGTTACTCATTTAGATGAATCAAATTTCTTTTAAAAGAACATTAATTAGAAATTTATCATTTTTTTAGATGTTTTCTTTCTTCATAGTTAGTTTTTTTCTTTTAGTTGTAGTCTCTATTTGTTTCCGAAACTTTTGTATTTTTTTATTAATAGTAATTTGTTTTTTTATTTTCATAATGAAGATATGGATTTTTTTCACGCTTCGTTCAAATTTAACAATGAAGAAGTATGTCTCATTGACAGTGCTTTAACACATATAATACTTAGAGATAAAAGACATTTTGTCTCTTTTGTTACAAAGAAAATAAATGTAAGTATGATTATTGGTAGTACAAAAATGATTGAAAGCTCCAAAAAAACTACTATTGTACTACCTAAATGAATCAAGTTCTTTATAAATAATCCATTACTATCAAGTAAGTCTCATAGAAACTTACTATGTTTTAAAGATATCTGCCAAAATAGATACCATGTAAAAATCGTAAGAGAAAAAAATAATGAATATCTCTATATTACAACTAGGATATTAGGAGAAAATATGTATTAAAGAAACTACACGCTCTCCCTTCTGATTTGTACTACACTACTATTAACAATGTGGAATCACATGCCATAATAAATCAGAAGATTACAAATACAAATGTATTTACAATTTGGCTTAACCAATTAGGACATCCAGGTTTAATCATGATGAGAAGAATCATCGAGAATTCATCTGGTCATCATCTAAAGGAACATAAAATTCTTCAATTCAAGAAAAATTAATTACAAGACCATCACAAGAAAAAATTGGGATCACAAAAAAAAATTGGGATTGAATTACCATCTTTTTTGCAACGTATTCAGAGTGATATATGTGGGTCCATTCACCTCCATGTTGACCGTTGATAAACTACTATTTTATAGTTTATATTGTGTTTAATTGTGTGGTTTTGTCATGATCCTTACCCACTTATTCATCAATTTAACATGCATTATTTCGGCCCAGTTTTTGGCCCGGAACAGCAGACTAGAGTCAGAGAAAATGCAGAAACAACAGACACATTCATTCAGTAGTTTTTTTTTATCTAGTTTTTTTCACTCTCTTAGGTTTTTTCTCTCTAGTTTTTAGAATTTTAATTTTCAATTGGTCTTAGCATTAGAACATTGAGAAGAGTTATTTCCTCATCAAGACTTCATCATTCTAGTTTGTTCTCTTAACTTGGTTTTATTCTTCCATATTCTTTGTTATGTTCAATTTGCATTCAGATACTTTTATGATTAATTAATGCAAGGATTATTTCTTTTTTAATTCAATTTCAATTCCAATAATCATGTCTTCTTTTAATTCCCTTTCATGTGCCATGGATTCTTTATTTACAATGCGTGAGTAGTTTCATTACTTGATGGGGAGTTGATTAAAAGGAACTCTTGAGTTGGAAGGATTGAAGGAGAAATTTGTAGTTGGGTTAAATGTTGGATTGCTATCCTGTCACCAACGCCAATCCCTTTGAACTAAGTGGGTTGCAACTCGTGAACAGATCTGGCATTCCAACTTGTTTGACTTTCCCTTACCTAGTAAAGGATAACCAAACAGAGTAACCGTTAATTATAAATCAATCTTAAAAAAATCACTCCATCAATGATAGAGATTCTAACTAATCAATTCCCAGTCAAGGCTTTTATTTATATTATTTAAAATTCCTCAATTTAAATTCCAAATTACTTAGCTCAACTTCTTGGAACATCTGATTAATAAAACAACACACTTTTCTGCAACTCGTTGGGAGACGACCTGGGACTTAAAACTCCCAGTAATTTTAATTTAAACTCTCTGTGACATATTTTTAAATTGATAGGCAGATTTTTGGTGAGTTAAGAACTATACTTACAACGTAACCATTTTAATAAATTTTTAATTCACCAGCTTCTGCGACCCATCAATTTTTGGCGCCGTTGCCGGGGAGTTGCAATAGAGTGCTAATTTTATTAATTATAATTTATTTATTTGTATTTTATTTAATTTTGCTGCTATGAGCTGCATGTTTCTTCCGTCAAATGACACGTTCACTTCCTGATCCGCGCTTGCTAATATTCGATCCTGAAATTGAAAGAACAATTTCACGAATAAGGCGAGAACATCGTAGGTTAGCCCGCTCTGAGGGAGGATCTGAAAGTGAATCTGAGGAAGAAACCAGCCCCCGTTCTACTGATTCGGTTGTTTTACGTGCAGAAAACATGGCAGCTAGAAGAGTTACCATTCAGGAGGAAGGAGCTCCTGATTTTACAATGCAACCGTTTCAAGCGCATCATCCAGCGATAGCTACGGATTCATGATTGACAAGATCGTGCTACTCAGCTATATCACACAAGGTATGAGGCCCCAAGATAAGACCACATTGGAAAGTGCCAGCAATGGGTCTATGAAGAAGTACAAGACCACTGATGAAGCTTGGCAATTGATTAGTGATTTAGCTGAATCTACTCGGAACCACAGACAGAAGCAAGGCCGTTCAAAAGCCGTTGCAGAAGTATCTTCTGGCATAGAGACTGCTGCTCTAAATCAAAGCATCTGTGAGATGACCAACCTGCTGAAGCAAATGCAGTTGAATCAACAAGCTCAGCAAACTCAACCGCAGCAAAACCAACAACTAGTTCCACAAAGAATTTGCGGAATTTTTGCCGATTACAGCCATTACACTGATGAATGCCCGCAGCTCCAACAAGAAGACAACATGGTGGCATCCACTCACAACTTCTATGACCGCCCCAACCAAGGGTATAGTCAAAGTGGAAATAATAACCATGGATGGCAGGACAATTCAAACCAAAATTGGAGGGACAACAATAATAGGGGAGGCAGAGATAATCAGGGAAATCAGAGGTGGAATAATAACAACAACAGGCAGCAAAATCAACCTTACCGAGCACCTCACCTGAGGCAAAACCAAGGACCACCGAACAATCAGCAGCAAACCTCTCAATTTACTCATTCTTCTGTATCTTCTAATGAAGATTTATTATAAGCTTTTGAGAAAAGACAACTGGCCATGGAAAGTACCATCGTGAACACTATTAACGCCAATCTGAATGGTCTCACCTCTACTCTGCAAGCTTTTATGACATAGCTTGGTTCAGCACAAAATTCCAGTAACCAACCTTCAAGCACCACTGGAATCCCCTCTTAACCATTACCCAATCCAAAGGGAGGCATTAATGCCATCACCCTAAGGTCTGGAACCACACTGCAGGAGAGGAATAAGGGGGAACCAAGCTCACCAGAATACGCCTCAGCTGAAGAGGTGGTAGAAATCGAAGATGTTGAAGAGGAAGAGGATATACAGGACATAGCTGAAGAAGAGATAGCTCAACCACAGGAAAAAGCACAAAAAGGCGCAGGCACCACAGAAAACACTACTCCTATTCCATTTCCACAACTTGCAAGGAAGCCCAGGAAGCAGCTGGAACCTGATCCTAAAATGGTAGAGATATTCAAAAAGGTCGAGGTAACTGTCCCCCTTTTTAATGTTATTCAGAAGGTACCTAAATATGCAAAGTTTCTAAAAGACTTATGTATCCATAAAGACAAAATTAATGAATTAGAAACTATTCCTTTAGGTAGTTCTATATCTGCTTTAATGGGAGGATTACCTGAAAAATGTAGTGATCCAGGTCCTTGCATAGTTAGTTGTACTATTGGTGGTGTAGTAATTTATGACCGCATGTGTGATTTAGGAGCATGTGTCAGTATAATGCCTTTGTCTATATATGATGTTTTAAGGCTCCCTCCCTTAAAAAGGTCGGCAGCTCGTTTTGTGTTAGCAGATAAAAGCATTATTACAGTGGCTGGAGTTGCTGAAGATGTTTTGGTGAACATTAAAGGGCTCACATTTCCCACTGATTTTTACATCTTAGAGATGCCCCATAATGATTCAAATAAGCCATCATCAATCCTACTTGGAACACCATTCCTGAAGACATCAAAATTCAAACTGGATGCTTTTTCAGGAACATACTCCTTTGAAATAGATGGCCGCATAGT